>NC_141760.1:2260000-2560000 GCF_982258835.1 Parasteatoda tepidariorum
TTTTCCCTTATCGTCTTCGCTTAAGAAAAAAAAAGAGAGTGGAAAGAAGAAGAAAAACTTATTATAACAATTATGAACAGCGATAAATATATCAAAGAGTAGCGTTCTATTTACGTATCTAATATGTTGCCACATTTTTAGTACAAAAGTTAAAGTTTTATCCACTTTGATAAATGTAAACTAATGCGAACCTTACAATTAAATTATTAATTCCTTCGTATATTATTGGTTTAAGTTGTCGAAAATTAATGTTTCATTTGTAAGGTTCGCATTAGCATACATTTATAAGAGATATGCATTTTTTAATAGTTTTTTGAATATGGCTCTTTGAAGACGAAAAAGCATAGATTTTCTTACAAAATGACTGATAACTAAAAAACTAATCCAAATTTTTGAAAAAGAAAAAAAATACTTCTTCATTATGTCAAAACACAATTATGTGTCGAGTTTCGAGCCTGGGCGAGGCTTCTGGGGCGATATATTGTGATTACAGACACACACACACACAGCCGCTTTTATTATTATGTATAGATTATAGTATAGTAGTTAATTTATATAATGGCTAAATTATTACTGAGATTTGAAAAAGCTTTATTTCTTCTAAACATTTAAATGCGTGATTTAAAAAAAATTTCTTTCTGAAGAAAAATTATTTTTCTCTGGTTAAACTGAGAAAATAGACTCTCTATTTATCAAACACCTGTAAATTTCAGTTGCCGAACCAAGCGCTCCGGATAATGTGTCCATAAAACTTTTCTCAGTTAAGCGAAGGGTTTTTTATTTTTATTTTATACTTTTCTTCACCTTTTTTTCAGTTTTAGTCTGCGAAAGAGATTGAAAAAAATTTATTTTTCAGATGCTTAAGCAACTTTTAGAAGGAAAAAGAAAAACCGAAAGCTGGTTTTGTTCTTTTCGAGAAATTATTACTAAAGATCCATACAAAAAAAAAAAAAAAAAAAAAGTGTTTTTAGCTCTGATCTTTTACGAGGAAATGTATCGATCAAAAAGCAAAACTCATTTACGCAAAGATCATCACAAAAATGGTTCGTTTTCTTTTGAACAAAAAAAAAATCTTTCTTAACTGCTCCCACACCTTTTGATTAAAGCCGCTCAAAAAATATCATTTTTCTTTGTGTTATTTAATTAAAATTTTCGATTTCAGAATAGTTCGCATTTTATTCTGGCCCGATGACTTTTCTTAGAACGATTCGAACATGAAATGAAGTCCTGAAAATTTTATTTTTCCATCTGCCATTTATTAAAATTGATTTTCTTTATTTATTAATAAATTTATAAAAACTTATTTCTTTACAGCTGTTAGTAGAAATATTTTCTTTAAATTTCTCTAATTAAAAAAGGATTATAGTTTAGGATAAAGTAACTTTGAAAATCGAAGATTATATTATGTTTTTGGAAGAAATTAAAAAGGATCTTAATTGTTTGAAGTTTGTGTTCTTAGATAATAGAAATTTTTTTAAAGCTTTTTTTTTGAAAAGAGAGCATTTAGTCGCAGTCTTTTTTGACGTGGAAAAAGCTTACGACCGCACGTGGCGTTATGGTATTTCACGGGATTTGATTAAATATGATCCAAATTTTATCCAAAATTTTTTAACAAACCGCACCTTTAAAGTATTTCTGGATCCTGTGGTTTCCGATACTTATGAGCAGGAGGAAGGAGTTCCACCGGGCAGCATGTAAACTCTCTTTACACACATAGTATCCCCAAGAGATTTTGAGCGCGCTGATTGGCTTTCTCGGCATTGCCTTCTGTTACGGCTTTTTGTAGCTCCTCCCCAATAACATTTCTCCCCAGTTTGTTCCCAAAATGTAAATCAATCATAAATCAGCTCCAGTATATTTCTCATACTAATTTTATGACAAATGTTAAAGTTTTGTTCAACAAATTAAACAGCGTTATTAATTGTATTGTAATAATAACACATTTATTTAAATCTAATTTGCTTTAAATTTTATGCCAATATCTTTTAATATTAATGTTATGAATTTTAGGTAAATGCAAGGTAAACAATCATGTTTCAGCAAAACATCAAATTAGTATAATAATAATTATTAAACATATATTAAAGTTTTATTAGCTAGCTTTTATGTAATATATATATATAAGAATTGATTAATATTCAAATTGAATAGCATGGTGAATATCCTTATGCACTTAGAAATTAAAATCTCTTAATTAAATTTATTAAGTATGATTGCAGAACCACTCACAAGGGAGACTAGGGAAGTGTGACGCGCCAATTTTGAAATAAACTAGTGGGATGTATGCCTTATGTGGAATAATTTTAGGGGGCAACATTCGTTTCAGCCCATAGAAGGTTCTATGACAGATAAAAAATAATTCAATATATAGAAAAATCGGTATTTTGTTACTTCAATGCAGACTATTAGTTATTGCAATTATCTCATTCTCCAATTATTTGCAATTAATTGGTTAATTAATTAATTAGCAAATTAATTAATAATAAATAAATTAATTATTTAGTTTGCAATTACATACTCCAATTAATTTGGAAATTTTTTTTAAAAATTTGATGCCAATTTTTTTTTTTATAAATTATCCTAACAGGTTATTCTGAAAAACTAGAGATATATAAAATTTTCGAAATCAATTTTGACAATAAATATGCATTATATAGCACGTGAAAGTACCAAAAAAATTAATTGGAGCATGAGATAATTACAATAACTAATAGTCTGCATTGAAGTAGTAATAAAATACCGATTTTTCTATATATTGAATTATTTTTTTATCTCTCATAGGACCTTCTATGGGCCGAAACGAATGCTGCCCCCTAAAATTCTTCTTCTTAAGGCATACAACCCACTAGTTTATTTCAAAATTGGCGAGTCACACTTCCCTAGTCTCCCTTGTCAGTTAAGTTTGAATTTATTATATGAGATATTAAAGTTTATATAAATAAATTTTTAAAATTATGTTTGATTACTTAAAAAAGATTTTATCATATCTTAGAGGAAAATATTCTAAAATGTTAAAAAAATTTAATTATAATTCAGCAAAAAAATTGTAGAATTTTTTGAAAAACTTCTCTTACATTTTTCCTGCGGCACTTTCATAAACGCACTGGGGTGACAAACAAATAATTTCCTGCTTTTAAATAATAAAAAAAATGTTTGCAATCCAATAGAAATGTACTAAAATTAAAAGAGGGAATTTTTTGTAAATTTATTCTTTAATTACTTATGGTATTAATTTAATGGACAATTCATAATCATTAAATTTTTTTTATGGGAATTATGCAATCAAAAATTAATAAAATAAGCATCTTAAAAGACAATTGCTTTATTTCTTAGATGTTAATTAGTAGTTTTTCGGTATTATAAAACATTTAACAAAACAAAACAAAAAAAATTATTAAAAATAAGTTATAAATAGGTAGGCATAATGCGGATCTCTTAGTTGTAAGTTATAATAATAGATGGCGCCACTAACAAATCTTAAATTAAATATTTTATAATTTAATTTTAGTAATCCACAAGAAATAAATAAAATATTAATTTAATTCGATGAACATTAATTTAATTAAATAAATATCAAGTGAAAACTATTCAGTTTTCATTTTATAGTGAGTATAAGAATTAAGCAAGGCAATTAAATTCGATATCAATGTTATTCAATAAATTAGAGGGATGTTAGCTTCATAAGAATTCATGCATGTAATAATCATAAATTTAACGAAAAAAGCATTTCCCATAAAAATTAAATGCAATTTTTTCTTAAAAATAACTAAACTAGTAATTTACCTACAAACAAATCTTTGTCCATGAGATTTGGAAGTTCTAGATTCCATTTCGTATTGGTAAGTTCCCCAAATTCCATTACCCACTTGTTGCAATCGTCTAAATTTAGAACATTGCTTCAAAGGGTAATGGTATTTGAGGAAATATTTTTTACTTCATTTTTAAATGAAGAAGGCAGTCTCTCTGTTGAAAAAACTGACATTTCAAATTTGTACACAAAAACTGGAGTATATAAATCACTCTATGCTGAAAATAACAAGCATGGCAGAATGAAATAGCCATACGTCCCAGATGGCGTTGCCGAGAAAGCCAATCAGCGTTCTCAAAATCTCTTGGGGATACTATGTGTGTAAAGAGAGTTTACATGCCACCGGGCAGTGCCATAAGTGTGACACCACTCCTTATTAAAATTAATGAACTTTTATCTTGCTTACCTCCAACAATTGACGGCAGATTATTTGTCGATGATTTTCGCGTCATTTGTAGAGCTACACATATGCGCACTATAGAGCGCCAATTTTAATATGCTGTAAATAAAGTTACACAATGGGCAGACTTAAATGGTTTTACTTTTTCTCAGACAAGAACATCGTGCGTTCACTTTTGTCGAAAGCGAGGTATTCATCCTGAACCCGAAATATTTCTGAATAATTTCACCTTTGCCGTTACAAACAAAATAAAAAATTTCAGGAGTAATTTTAGACTCAAAACTGACATTTGTAAATCTCTCATATTCATTTCTTGAGTAAAACTTGTATCTGCTTAAAGTTTTATCAAATTGTTCATGAGAAGCTGATACAAATTCTATGCCTAAAATATATAGAAGCGTCATCCGTTCAAAACTGGATACTGTAGTTTATGGATGTTCCAGACCATCTACATTAAAATATTTAGACGCAGTTCATAACAGTGGCATACGAATAGTTTAATTAATCTTGAATTCTGCGAGTAAGTATATTTGCCTGAATCAATGTATATAATTAGTGGTCTGTTCTTAAGTTTTAACGATTGAAGTTTCCGGTTTTTGCTCGCACTTTCAAGTAAAATAAAAAAATGTTAGATTGAGAATTTAATCTTAAGGGCGTAGCAAATATGATGTTCAGAACTCACAACGAAAAATCAGGATTATTAAGATAAAAAGCTAAAAATAGGGATGGATATTCTTTATCAGAAATATCAGAATAACTAAGAATTCTGATTTGCTCACCGGAGCTTATTCTTTAAAAATAGAAAGCTTAGACTGCAAACAGATGTTGCAGATAAAGAATGTGCAGGGCTGTTCTTCCATTCATTGTCAAATTAAAGAAGCGTCTGTGGAACAATAACAATTTGAGTGTCTTAACAACAGGAAGTACGCAGAGATATATCTGATGTATGGAAAAATTAAAGGTTGACACTGGCAATTAAAAAATTATCCTAATATCCAACTTACCGGGTCACATTCATTTCATCGACAATCACTTCATCGACAAGCCATTTCATCGACACCATTTCATCGACAGACCATTTCATTGACTAGGTCATTTCGTCGTCAGGCCCTTACATTACATCGACAGGGTCGTTTCGTTGTCAGGGTCGTTTCGTCGCCAGGGTCATTTCATCGACAGGGTCGTTTCGACGACGATTTGTAGAAAATGTTATTTCGAAGGCAAAGTCATTAATTTTGAAACTAGTTTTATGATTTTTTATATTAGACGTTATCCCCCTTGAATTTCTTTGTAATTTAGTATATTTGTGTTGAAATTTTTTAAATCTAGCCTGATGCAAAATCTTAATTTTATGTTGAAGTTGCCAGAAAAGAAGCATTTTATTTGAAAATTGCCTACTCCTCAATTCACATCACGTTGCAAAAACGAAACATATTTTACATTTGGAGTTCTAATTGAGCATCGCAAAAGCAATTGCAGTAACTATTGTGAATGATTCTTGATGTAAGGAGTGAATGACGGGTGAAATTAGGAAGGAAAAAAAGACAGTATATAATGAATCTGTGAGATAATGAAACCACGTGGTCGATAGCCACGAGGTCATCAGTTGCAATGCTTACAAGTTTATTAAGAAGCACATCAAGAGTTTTCATTATGGAATCTAATGAATTTTCAATATCGACACCGCGAGTTGACTCTTGAAGTGCTTCTAAATGACTAAATCTTATAATTCTTTTTTAAGAATGAAGTCAGCTGAAACAAAACGTATGAAAACTGACAATTGCAGAAGATCTGTGATATCTGTCGATTCGTCAAGGAATGGTAATAATTTTTTTAAAATATAATAGCAGGAAAATGAAAAGGGAACTCAGGTACATTTATCGAGAGTCACAAATAATCCTTCAAAGAGCCGCATGTTAGTCACCCCTGGTATATAGTACATAGTATATCCGTACTTACGTACATTGTATGTTCAAGTGTACATGCATATGTAAGTAGGACACGCAATGTATGTTGGTATGCACGTATGCACACAAAGTATGTAAGCAAGCTTGCGTATCAGTGCTCAGATGCACATACAGTGTACGTATACACATAAAATGTATGTGTGCCTAAAAATATACATACGTACGTACAAATGAGTATGTGTATGTGTACATGCAAAATATGTGTACGAACAAAGGTAAATCTACAATACCTATGATCATACAATGTACTTGCGCATAAACTATGTAATAGCAATTTATATACGTTAGTTAGCTCATATAATGTACCCCCCTATATACACAGATGTATTAAGAACAATTGGGAGTCGATTACAGGAATCAATTACAGCTGCAATTACTGTATATATATATATATATATATATATATATATATACCCCACACGATTATATCCGCAAAAAAGAGTGCTTTCTGATACTGTATCAATATAGCCAAAGCAAAATATATCAATACAATAGTGCGAGGAGTACTCAAAAATTTTTTTAGAAAAATTACAACAAATAAAATATAACACAATAAGTAAAAGTAACACGTAAAAACAGAAAAGAAAAGAAAAAGAAAAAAGAGAATAAAGCATGTTATATAAAGAGAGTAGCGAATTCAAATGTACTTACATGAACGGTACTTACATGAACGGTACTTACATGAACGGGAAGAAATTATTTAGTAAATAATTTTCCCATGTGCAAATCCATTTCGGGTAAATCCGTGGCCAAAATTATTTACTAAATAATTTCTTTGTTAATTTGTATAATTTTTCCATGTGCAAATCCATTTCGGGCAAATCCGTGGTCAAAATTATTTACTAAAATATTCCTTTACTAAAAAAAAAATTCCTTTGTTAATTTATATAATTTTTCGATGTGCAAATCCATTTCGGGCAAATCCGTGGGTAAAATTGCCGATACTGCCGATAGAAAAATTAAACGGCAATGCTTTCAAGATAGAAAAATTTCATCAGATGCCATTAGATGTGAAATGAATGCAGCGGGCATTGCAGTAAGTTCAAGAACAATAAGAAGAAGGTTATCAGGATTTGGACTACATGCTAGAACTCCAAGGAAAAAAACCATATTTAAATCAAAAGCAACGCGAAAAACGAGTTAAGTGGGCAAAAGAACACATTAAATGGTCAGAAAACCAATGGAAGCAAGTTATCTGGAGCGATGAGAGTAAAATATCGCTCTTTGGTAGTGATGGTAGAAAATACGTAAGACGTAGAGTAGGTGAACGCTTCATCCTGATTGCATTGAAGCAACTACAAAAAACCCTACAAATGTTATGATTTGGGCATGAATGTCTGCAGATGGTGTGGGCCGAATTCAAGTGATTGATGGCATCCTGAATGCCAAAAAATACATCGACACTGTCTTGAAACCAAAATTGATACCTTCCATCAGGGATCTCTTCCCCAAGAACGCACCATTTATTTTTCAGCAGGATTCAGCTCCATGCCACACAGCAAAAGTATGCAAAGCATGGTTTCAAAATAAAGGCATAGATATGTTACCATGGCCAGGAAACAGCCCTGATCTCAATCCAATTGAAAATTTGTGGCGACACTTGAAAATTCTTGTACGAAAAAAACGTCCATCCAATAAAAGACAACTTATTGAAGCTATAATTGATTCTTGTCACCATGTGATTACGAAAGATGAACTCCAAACACTCGTTCACTCGATGAAAAGACGTTGTGAAGCTGTCTTAAAAAATAAGGGTTATCCTACTAAGTATTGATTGTGTAAGCATCACTTTAAAAAAATGCAAATCTAAGATAGATCTTACTATTAGTTGCATAATTTTTTTTGTGATACAGATATTGCAATACTGTATTTATTATTAAATTCTACATTAAATTTGATATATAAACGTTACTACCTTCAATTTGATATATAAACGTTTGTATTTAAGTGAAAACTTTCAAAAAGTGTCCACACTTTTGGCCACCACTGTATATATATATATATATATATATATATATATATATATATAAGTTCAAAATGAAGAATAAAACAAAGAAAAATTAAAGACATATGAAAAAAGGGGGAATGGAATAATAAGTAAAAATATAAGTAAAAAATAACAAACAACAGTTTTTTTAAAAAAAGAAAAAGAAAAGAATGAAATTTTATTTAAAAAACCGGAAAAAAAACGGGAAAAAAAGAAAGATATAATCCCTTCATCAGCATTGTTTGAAAACAAAATAAGATAAAAAATGACACAGTGATTGTGATTCTGAAGACCGAGGCTTCAGTATTGTCTTTATTTCACTTTATTTATTATTTACCTTTCATGTGATTACCCACTTTAATAGCAAAATATCCGGAATTTTTTTTTCTGTATGTCCAAACATTTGCCTTCCATAAAATTTTTTCTTTTCTCTTTCTCTCTTATTTTCCTTTCTTTCTACTTTCTATTTTCTCTATATTTATTTATACTTTTTCTTTATTGGTGTTTTTATTGCAATTATTGACCTGGATTTCAGGAAATATGTAAAGACAAATTGCTTTTATAATCAGAAAAGGTGATCAGGCTTCTCAGATTTTGCATTACAACCTGTTTACCACAATCACTAATTGAAATCCAAAACAAAGCTTTCAAATTTAATATGGTATTAAGATAAATCAGTTTTTAATTTTTGACTGATCTAGCTATTTTCCTTATCTTTAATTTGAAGTGCAAGCTTGGTTAATTTGCAAATTACCTTTTATTTTTTTCATTTATACCTTTCTTTCTTTTTGGACATAATTTTTTTTCTTCAGAAATTTTAGTTCGGATATTTTTTAAAATAATTTTTGTGTAGAGATCTTAATTGGTTATATAATTTGTCACAATCGGGTGTTAAAGAATTCTAATATTTTTATTTTGAAAACATTTTGAGTGTATTCAGTTACCATTACTTTTCAATTTGTGTTTGATCATTTTCCTATATTTATGTTGGACTTAAAGCTCAGAAATAATGAAATGATTTGATTACGGAAATTACTGAGCTAGAACAGAGCTTTGAACTAATGTCCTACGTTGGACTCAAGCAATTAATGTCAGGTTTCACATTTCAATTCAAATTCTAAAAACAAATATTTTATTCATTTTTCCAAATTATTTGTATGAGTTTTAACATTTCTTAATTTAATTTATAATTTTTGTCACACCGCAAATGCATTTATATATCAATATCAATACCAAAAATCAATAATTATTGTAGTTGCATTTAGAAGAGAAAAATTTTTTTATGGCATTTTAATCTTAACCCTAAACACCACTAAAACAAGAATATTAATTCTACCAATCAATAAATTATAGAAACTGGAACACATAAAATTATACATATGAAAATAATTTCTCGAAACATTTTTTATGCCAATCAAAACAATCAATTCACTGAAAATAAAAATTTCTCAAGAAAAAAAAAAATTCAATAGTAAATACGATCAATGTATAAAAAATAATTATTTCAATTGAAGCATCAAGTATGAGAAAAAAAAAAAATTTAAATCATAATCTAGGATTTTTATTTTTTTACATGAGTGCTTTTTTTATTTTAATAATCAATAAAAATTCAAGAGATTTTTTCATGAGAATTGTAAAAAAAGTTAACACAAAAGGATACATGAAAAAGTTCGAATTAGTCCAAGAAGATATTTTGAAAACCACAACATCAGAGATGAAACTTGATAGGAAAAAAAATTTGTTTCTGCTATCCCAAAACACATTTTGAAAATCACAACATCAGATGAAAGTTGTTCTAGTTTCTTTGTTAAGAGGAATCATATTTCTCCTTGAATGAGGCGAGGTGAGAACAGCACTGGCAGAACTAAACTTTGCACAATTCACTTGTAAAGGAAAGGGATGCGATTTCAAATAAACTTTTTAATGTCGATCAGGAATCTGGTGCAGTTTTTCTTTTTAGTCCAAAATATCGAAGCTCAGCATTCTAGTAGTCTCCGGAACGCAGACATAACATGCAGCTTACACAAAAGGAAAGTCGATGATCTTTAAGACAAGTTCCAATGGGCGAAGGTATCATTTATATAAACAATAAGTTTGATGATTGAAGAATTTATTTTTTGTTGAAGATTTTGGATGCATTATGAATTGCCGTGAGTTAAAGAAGAATTTGACTGCTTATTCTCCAATGTCCATATGAATGACATATTCGATATTTTTGATGTACCCTCTTCCGAAGTTGATTTATTCAATTTCAAAATGAGAGATATTCCATATTTTAGATGTACCGTACCTCCTTCCCGACAGTTCAATCTTGGCGGCTTATAACGTCGTTGCCGAGTGGAAGAATTAAAACAGGTCTTAGGCCGGGAAGGAGGGTACACAATTTAATTATTAGACAGAGCAGTCATGAGAGTGTGCAAAAGTGCAGTGCTTCTTCATTGTATGTTAGGGAAAATCTTGCAAAGTAAAATTCGTAAAATGTCTTAATTTAGGGAAAGAGGGAAATCTTAGTAGTTGTTATTGGTTTATGAAACAGATCGAACGTTTCCCACAGAGAGCAAAGGGAAAAATTTCCTGCTTTTAATTAAATGCATACTTGAGCCAGAAATAGATTTAAGAACAGGATGTGGCTTTTAAAAGTGTGAGAGAGTATTTCCATTAGAACAATTAATTAGGATAACATAAAAAGATTAATAGAAGCGTTTTATGTTACACACACACACACACACACACACACACACACACACACACACACACACACACACACACACACACACATATATATATATATATATATATATATATATATATATATATATTAAAAATATATATATATATATTATTTCCAATGGCAGATTATAGACAGTAACAGCATACATAAGCATCGAATAAAAAAAGTAAGAACACAAACAAAAGATGCTGCAACAGAGTCTATTAATCACAATGTCTCTAGCTTCCCAATAGCATTCAGTGATAGAATTCCTGCAAAGTGCAGAGCAGCGAAGGAGGTACGTGGAGTCCATGTCCTCACCAGAACTGCAAAGAGTGCATACCGGGAAAGGGACGATGGCAAATCTATTCAGATGTTTCCGCAGACAGCATTATAATATAATTATATACATATATATATATATATACATATATATACATATATACATACATACATACATATATATTACACTTATGTCAAATATATGTACAATTTTATATATGTATATAAAATTGTACATATATTTGACATAAGTGCATACGGGTTAGTCCAATGAATGTATATTTGTGCAATGTATGTATATCTAAATAAAATTACAATACAGTGTATACAATTTCTGTAAGCTATCTAAATTTCAAAACTTTAATTATTATGACCATTAATAACAACTCAAGCAATTTAAACGACTAAATCAAACGATAAATCAGTAGTCAGTTTTTATTGTTCAGTCAGTTATTGTCAGTTTTAATGATATATCATTTAAAAAATATTTTAATAAAAAAATCCTTTTCAAGTATTTTTATAAAATGTTTGAGGAAATTTACTTTTACCTAACATAATGCATGGAAATGTTTACATTTCAAAAAAGCGTTTAATATTTTAAGTTAAAATTTTATTTAGATAAATAGTTTGACTTACATACACTTAATGCATGTACACACATTGTAAATACATAGATTTCTTGTACATGCACACTTTTATACATTATATGTACTAGCGTACATGCATGCATCAGATATACATACGTATAATGCAAGATGATACAAACATTTTTGTACATACATACGTACACTCATACATTACATGATGATGCATATAAATAAGTGCGTACATGCATATGAACATGCCATACACGTACAAACCATATATGTCTGTACATGATATGTACATATATGTACTTTTGGCCACCACTGTATATATATATATATATAAGTTCAAAATGAAGATAAAACAAAGAAAAATTATAGACATATGAAAAAAGGGGGGGGGGAATAATAAGTAAAAAAATAGCAAACAACAGTTTAAAAAATAATTTTAAAAATAATTAAAAACATTTTTTGAGTGCTCCTCACACTATTGTATTAATATATTTTGCTTTAGCTTTATTTATACAATATCAGAAAGCACTCTGTTTTGCGTATATAATCGTGTGGGCTGATGAAAAGATTATATCTTTTTTTCCCGGTTTTTTTAAATAAAATTTCATCCTTTTTTTTTTTAACTGTTTGCTATTGTTTTTACTTATTATTTCCCCCCCTTTTTTCATATGTCTATAATTTTTTCTTTGTTTTATCTTCATTTTGAACTTATCTAATGAGTTCTGTTTACTTGCAGTTTAAGCACAATAAATGAAACTTAATGTTTTTCTTAACTTTCTTCGTGTTTTCTTGTATTTATTTATTATTATTATTATTATTATATATATATATATATATATATATATATATATATACTTTACCTTATACCTTTAGTATTCACACAAACGGAAAAACAAAAGGTTTCCGTTCGCAAACGCAAGCATGAAGCCCATCCATCAAAAAAGTACCAAAGTGGTTGAGAGAATTGAAACCTACCGCAGTGGTGACTCTCCGAACCCCTTTCATGCTAATACGAGAACTGGGTGTTGATGACCAGATAGAGATAAAAGGATCCATTGTCAACGTACCCAATAATTTGCACAAGACCGTAGACTGTCTTCCACGCAATATAAATGATTCACTCACTAATCATGTAAAATTGAAAAAAGCCTAGCTTTTAAATCATATTCCATGTATGAACTTGTGAATTTGAAAAGGGTTTATGGTGCAGCTTAGAATCTCCATCAAACACCATTGTACCAGTCCGAACATGTTAATATTGATCTCGATTGGCTGTTCAATGTCTATTCCGTCATCAAAAGAATTTACACAGAATGTGGCTGATCTGCATTTAAATATGTCAGCGAAGTTGTGTACCGAGCAGTTCAGGATTAACAGTCAAAGATGTCCAAGATGAAAACACAATAAAGTTTCTTTTCCAAAAAAAAAAAAAACATTATAATAATAATAAAAAATAGACAACAACCATTTTGCTTAATTCACTTAAATTAGTCAAAAATTGGTTGAAATTTTAATTTCAAGATTTTTCTTTTCTTTTTTGTAGAGTAATAGTTATTTATTCTTACGTTTAAATTCCAGATTTGATTTTTTGTTCATTTTCTTTTAAACAAAATGTGTCTAATTTAAATCCTGGAAATAAAAAGGAATTAATTCATCATTTATTTGCTACCATTATTTTTCTCGTTAAATTATACTATTATTATTTAATTAGAATAATAATAGTATAATGTTAGATTAGAATTTAATAAATAATACTATTATTAAATTCACTATCCGTTGGAAAAAAAATATTTTGTGAAGAGCAAACACTAACACGTTTGCAACGTTACGCATGTGTTTCTAAACATTTATGGTTCGGTGAGTAGCACTTTAAATATTGTATGAGTCTACTACCGCCTTGATAAATACCTAAACATCAAGTTTGCGTTCCTATAGTTCTTAGAAAACTCTAATAGTGGTAATGAAACTAAGACTAAGTTCGATTTCGATTATTTAGTTCGAATAAGCATATTCATTCATCCTGTCCTAATGTTAAAGATGCTGAATAAAAAGTTTCAAATTGCTATTAAAGTAAACATTTAGAAATTACTTTTCCACTATAAAAAACAAGTTTTTTTTTGTAGTGGAAAAGTTATATCTGCATAAACTATAAACAGTTTTTTTTATAGTTTATGCAGATATAATTATTTAAGGCCTATGTTTTCATTTCTGTGAAAATTAGACTGAAGTCTATGGTTTTGTTAAAATGTATTGTAAAAATGTTGTACATGTTTACAGCAATAAATTTAGCTCCCCCCCCTAAAATATTGTCTAAAGTTTCATTGTATATTTTTATTACTTTCAATTCTAAGAATATCTTATTTTATTCATTTGATTTGATGTCAAAAATAATTTGATTGCTAACGTCACACTATATCAACTGTTGACCACGGTTCGGTTATCATGCTTGGTGACGTTCTGAAGACAATCCTTACCTATCCTGAAAACAAGTGTCGAGCTATTACCATTTATATATAGAAATGTGGATTTTGATACATGAACCGTTCTCGATTAAACGCTTTTCAACTACCTATCAATTTATTTAAAAAGCGAACTTCTTTTAGTGCAATTGGAACAATACACGGCAATAAAGAATTTTACTTTAGTATAAAAACTAAATCATTGCATTTTTCTAATTAATGATAAAAACATTTATATTAAATCTCGAATATAGTTTCAGAATTACGCATGACACTATCAACGAAATGACCCTGTCGATAAAATGACCCTGTCGACGAATTTACCCTGTCGATAAAATGACCCTGTCGACGAATTTACCCTGTCGACAAAATGATCCTGTCGGTGAAATGGCCTGTCGACGAAACGACCCTGTCGATGAAACGGCCTGTCAACGAAATGACCTAGTCGATAAAATGGTCTGTCCATGAAATGGCCTGTCGAATGGATGTCTCGATTGTCGATGAAATGAGCTAGACCCAACCTACCTGTGTAGTTACTTTACAGATCAATAGGTGACGCTATTATATAGTATTGTAGTGTAACTACCACAACAATAATACAATTCCAATTCACTAGTATATAAAACGTGTGTACTCGATTAAATTGCATTCAGTACACTTTGTAGCTTCCTTCAAAAACGATGCATTTAGTATTTGCAAATAGTTATTAAGGTTTTCAGTTATTAAGTCATTGTGCAGTGTTTTGTCAATCTTATGAAATCTTCAATTTCGATTTAATTAAAGATAACGCCTCATTCAGCCCTGCCACAGCCTTCTTTATGAACAACGGAGTGTTGTCGAAATACTTTAACCACTCGATTTAAATTATCAACACCTTCAGGAGATGAACTGATTTACATGCTCACCGTAGAAGCCCTTCGGGGGGAGGTATATATATATATATATATATATATATATATATATATATATATATATACAATTTATTATCGTATTCAATTGCGGATTGCTTTTCCAATGTGCACGAAATACGGGTAAAAGTTTTTAAAACGACACCGTCATTGAAACAATCAGCAATTTTTTTGATTTCAAAAATATTTTTCTCCTTGCACTATTTTTATTTTGTTTCTCATATCTTTCAATATTTATTAATCTTTCCTAAATAATCCAATAACTACATGTCACACTTATATTTATTGATGAACTTCAGAAAATTCTCGAAAGAAATGAGTAGAACGTTTCATAGCTGATATTTTGAAGTGTTTACATTTGGAAAGTTGCAGAAGGGTTTAAAGCTTACAACAGGACGATATCAAAATGAGAAGATTGTATGAAAGGAAAAATTTAAACGGAAACTCATTTAAAAACGGAAGTAGAAGTGCTGGATGGAGTAATAGTTAATAAATGAAAGAGGGAGAAAATGTAGGATGAACAACATCACAGCTACTGAAGGATGATTTTTCACTGCCCCTTCAAAGTCGTTAAATAGGGAGTAAACTGATCAAATAGGAATAAGATCAAATAGGAATGAAATATTCAACTATCAGCAAATACTGAAATACTCCAAGTGATAGGACATGAATAAAATTAAGATCTCAACTCTGAGCGGAAAAAAAAATCGTATTCCAAATACGTTTGCGTACATGTTTAAGTTGTTAGAATCTGCAATATTGACTTCATATAGAAAAACATTCACTTTATTTTATAAAAGAAATGGGGAAAATATAATTAAAATTTCAAAGTAATAGAACTTTGTTGAAAGGCAAAAGAAACTCTGTTACTGTGACATCTTGCAAATGAGAATAATCTTTAAAGAAAGACGAGATTGTTTCAAAAACTAAACATCTATACAAAATAGCTCACCAGAGAAGGGATTTTTCCAACTTTCTTTTCCCCTCAAACGAGATCCTTGAAAATCCCTACATTCTGAAAAGTCCCTGCTCTAGAGCTTCCCTTAAGATATAGGCTAAAGATATAGGCCAATAGACTAAAGAGGGTCATCAAAACTAACCTAGAATTGTTGATAAATTAATTAGTATTCAACTTAAAATATGCTAAAAATTAGTTTTTTGAAACTTCTTTGTTTTTAAAGGAATGTTATATCTTGAAAATTAAAGGGAATGGAAAATTGCAAAATTATTATTTTCCTTAAGTCAAAAATATTGAAACAATAATTCTATATTTATATTTCGGTCAGTTTATTTTAAAAATAATAATAAAGTTTACTTTTCAGTCATTAAATATTGGCGATGGTAAATAAAACTTCTCCAAGGAAATTTTTTAGCTTACATTCTATTGTGCAGAGCTCACCGTAAAAAGCGAACACCCTGAATAACATTTCAATAGGATTTTTACACACTAGGTCTCAATCTTATTGGTTCGGAGTACGTGTTTATGAAAATGGATGCAGTTCAATATGCGCATTGTTTATCCAAATTTAACAACTAAACGAGGTACACATACCTTTAATTTACTTTTCTAAACGCTAATCAGAAGGATAGCTAGTTCAGTATCGGGGTGGCAGGACGATCTGTTCGTATTCAGATCACCAAACGATAAAAATGGTTTTTAACAGAAATCTAAACGTCAATTTAATACCACTTTTAATAAAAATGTACTTATTAACATCTTTTCAAAAAAATATGCCAGTTTAACAGAATAAAGTGACTTAGGCAAATAAATGCATGTCACGACATCAGATTGACAATTTATTTCGATCCATTTGTTTATTTATTTATTTTTTTGAAACGAACAATTTTTGTTAGAGAAGTTCGTAAAACGGAATCAAATGATATGACGATTTTCATACAGACAGTTATGTTCATTTTATTAATGTTTATGTGTGCAATTCTAATGAATGAGTTGATCGAATCCATTAATTAATCGTGCAACCGTGGAAGTGTTAGTTTTCGTGATTTTTTCCTCAAAAACTGTAAATTTCAACACAAAAGAAATATTTTTTCTGTAACTACAGTTTCAATAAACTTGAGATTTAGTTTACGTTATCCTTATATTATTTACATTAATTTAAGAAGATATTCGGAAGTAATAATTAAACATTTATATGCATAAAACTATTAATAAAATCGTACTTTTTTAATGTTTTTTCAAGAAACCTCGTGTGATACCTAAATAATAATTGCTAACTTATTCAAATCAATATTTATAGAAAAGTTCTCGTTCAATAAATGTAACTTTGTCAATTCGTACAAAATGGCACTTTCTTAAACATTACAGGTAATGAAAAATGAATTTCTCGGTTTCTCGTTATTTTAGACAGATTTTGAGATAATTCAAAGGCAGATTTAGACAGATTTTGAGATAATTCAGGGTCAAAATAAACTCTTCTCAATTTCTCAATGAGACTTGCATTGAAATGCTGAGAAAGTTTTTTTTTAAAGAAAGTAAAACTCTTAATTTATTTCAATATTTTTCTTTTTATGTTTAGAATGTGTTTTGAAAAAATAATTCGGTACTTCTTTTCCAAAGTAAGCTTTCTTATGTCAATTTAAAAATTGGTATTTATTTTACATTTTATTTCATTTTACAGCCAGAGTTGAACAGTCGATCCATTTTTTTGTTTCAACGGCAATTAATCTTCATCCCCAATTTTGAACTCAAACCGAAAGGAACTCCTGGATCAAGCATTGGGACAAACTAACCATCGTGCAGGATTTTTTGAAAGGATGGAAAAGTCGACTCAAAAATAGACATCCATCCACGAGACTCGTAAATGAAGAAAACAAAGCAGATTTCAAATTTGCCTACAAAGAACTGGAAGGTAAAATGAAGATGTAAAACAAGATGAGAAAACCGAGAGATAAATTCAAAACTACGACGCATTACCATTATGATGGGAACTCGATATATATGTCCAGTCTAAAGAATTGGATAAATCCTCTGTTGATGCACATTGTTGGAACCTTGGGCATGCATTTAATTTCGATTACCCCAAAATTCTTTTCACCCCATTCACATTAGCTCATCTTGGTACTCAAGAATCTTCTGTCATACATGGATGCTGATTAAAGACGTGACTTCCTTACCAATGCATAATAGTGTTTGTAAAGGTACCAGGTATGTCTCTCTGGTCTTGTCTTTTATCTTCACTTTATTTTCCAATTTTTTGTTGATAACTTTGAGTTTTATTTTTAAATTCAGTTTTTTTCTGTGTTTATTTCTGAAAGTGTGATATTTCATGATAATACCTCATTATATTAACTATCTTCCATTTATCTCTATAAAGCTGGATATACCCATTTTATTAAAAAAAAAAAAAAAAAAAAAAAAAAGCAATACTTAACGTGTTTAAACAAGCGGTGTTAATTTTGTGCTGTTTGTTTAGATTTAATGTATGAAATTGAAACTGCTTTGTTAATGTATTGTTCCTTATCTAACTAAACTTTGATTTAATGAAAAAAAATCATTCATTTGTAAATAAGGAAAAAAATTAAACTAACATATTAAGTAAGCACATTTGTTATTAACTACTTTAACGAAGATTTTTAAACGTCTAACAAGGCTATTATAAGTTAAAGAAAAACAAAAACCATTGATTTATATAAAAAAAAGGGAAAAACTAAAGTAAATTACTAAGTTTGCTAATTTCTTTTTAAATATTACTGTGCGGAAACATATTAATCACAGTAATAGCCTTGTTTAGTAATGAAATAAACTTTACTATCAAAGTGAACACAAAAACCTTTTTTTGCTGAAGCAAAAAGGTTATAAAATCTAGCGTTGTTTATTTTCTTGGTTTTCAAATCATTCTGGAGTTATATTTTTAACAAAGCTTGAAAAACTTTTTTCAATCTTTCTTTTTCGATCTTCAATGTCTGATTTATTGTACATAAGAACGTATGTCATTAATAAGCTCGAAATAGTAATAGAAATTATGACTTATCTTTTCAATAAGTACCTTATCAGTGGAGGGATATATATCCTTCTCCCTTCCACAAAATCCCTATGGATGGACGAAAATTCCCTATCTTAAAATCCCTGCTCTTGCGCTTCCCCTCTAACATCCTCCACTCCTCGGGCGGGAGCAGCAAGAGCATCTCCTAAGTGGGATCTTCGGAGGAGAGACGTGCTATGCAATCAAGCAACGACGTGTGGAAGCGTGGAGTGGGACGACGTAGCTGCTATGTCCGACTATGTCCGGGAGTACGCAGGGGGCAGGGTACGCCATCCTCATCGTAGAGACGTCGGACCGGAAGTTCAAGTTATTCGGTGAGTGGATTCTGGTTTGTGACGTGAATGAACTTGTCGGGTGTAGAGTATTTTGGCACGTGACTTAATGGGGGGGGGGGTGGCGAACTGCCTGAGTTATTGAGTTGAGTGAACGGAAACCGTTCAAATTATTATAACCAAGATAAGTAGTCGAAAAAACTACTTTATTCCTTTAGTTTACTATAACTACAACTACTTTGTTACAAATGTAGTTAACTACAACTACTTTTTTAAAAAATGTAGTGACTATACAAGCTACTTTGGAATTTAGTAAGAGAACTTAATTTACACCTATGTTTAAAATAGCTTTGAATAAGAAATTGGCTTACATTAAATGTAAGGGAATCATTGCGAATTATTTATTCATGTTTACATGAGCCAGTTTGTTATTCCAAAAAAAATTTTTTTTTTAATTTGTTCATCTCAACTTCAACTTTTTATGCCTTTTTCGACAACGAATATTTAATTTAAGAAATGCGAAACTATCAAATATTTGTAATTTTTTAATTGTTTATTGCTTTTTTATTTCCTCTTAAAAAATTAAATGTTTCACGATTCTGCATTCGCATGTGAAAGTCTTCGTAATGTTCATGTATTGGTTATATTTGATTTTAAATGCGAAATTTCTATCAACGCTCAGCTGCATCCATAGGGTTGCATCCATTTTCATTGCATCCATTGACTGACCAGCGAAGATTTGCACCCATCAAATTTGAAAAATTAGTTACTTAGAGCTGTGTAATTATTCTTGACTAACGCTAAAAGTATTTTCTGAGATCGCTACGAACAACTGTTTTTTTTCTTCTTTAATTTATTTTTATTTGTGTATTGCATTATTCACTTCACTACTTTGAAAAAAAATAGCACCCTACACTATAAACTACGAAAAAAATATTTTTTAAATAAACTATAATGTCAGTAGTATGTTTATAGGTTTACGAGCAAAAATTTTATGATTTAAAATAATTATTATTTTTGTAAGAATAATGTGATTTATCTTTTTTTATCCACACCACAAAAAATTTTTTTTAACGGAATTGAATCCCCCAAAGTTCAAAAATTTCTTATCTAATAAAATACAACGTGAGGGGTGAATGTTACAAAATTGCAATTGAAAATAAGTTTTCGTATTTTTAATGTAAAATGTTTTGGTTATATCTCAGAACTATGTTTTTACAGACTTGCCGTATCTTTTTTCAGAAACTAATAAAATTAAAGAGCTAAAATATTGTACTAGTTCAGTTTTAGATGGACTGTTGCAAAACGATTAAGAGGTTATTTTTTAAATAATTATTAAAAATCGAATTTATCTTGCATTGATCCCCTCAATATTTTGTTTCTTGAATTTGAATAAATCAATCTATAAAAGACTCTGTTATAACAGAACGATTCCATGAGTATGCTATAGCATACTCATGGAAATTTGTGTAAAAAATATGGAGCAAATGTCTTCTGGGAAAACATGCATTTTACAATGACCTTTTCACATGGGCGGTATAGGAGATAAGGAGAGATTCCGAATACTCTTGGATGATAAACATTATACAGAAATAATAATAATTGAAAAACAAAAAAAAGTATCAAAAAGGAAAAAAAAAAGCATGGATAACTAGTTATAAAGAAAAGAACAGCAAAATATGAATCATGATCATAAAATCCCTCCGTTGCAAAGATACTCATTTTCCTGATACCAACATAATGGACATCGTTTGAAACAAATTTAAAAATAATATATTCCCCCCCCCCCTTTCAGGCAGTCAAAATACGAATCTTTTTACTCCCCTGGGTCGATCCCCTTCTTGACAGTAGTTTTAGGGAGACTTTTTATTGAAGACCCTATTACATGACCAACAAATAAAGAAACACTCCATAAAAATATCCTACACAGTGCAAAAAATGCTCAAAATGAAAACTTTTACTGTAATAATTACTAAAAATTTTTGCAGTAAATTTGTTTAAAATAAAATTAATAATCCAGTTTCCGAGGAAAGTTACTCGAAAATGTCCTTATGAGACACGGGGGTGAAATTCTGCAAAATTTCATTTCTTATTTTGTAGCGAAGATGTTATTTAAAAAGATCACGTATACAAATCATTCCTCCAATAACTTGTTAAAGTCTTAGTTAATTCATTTTAATACCTATTATAATAAAGTTTAATTCTTTGTCAATTCATGTCTATATTATTGACGAAATTTCAATCTGCAGAGCGACTCAGCATTATGATAATGAAGTCATCTAGTGTCTCTCTCCGTCTGTTTCTTTTAAAAAATATCTTCTGGTTCACTTTAATGAAGTATTGGAAATCGAATTTCCCAACAATGACTCTTCTGTCAAACTAGTTTCTGTTCGATAAGTTTATTTCTTTAAAGTGAACTTTTTTTTTCCTTACCGCAAAATCGATAGAATAGTATTTTTTAAACTGAAAAATATTTCTTTTGAACTACTCGAGAATAAAATTTTCAAATTTCGCATTGGAAATTATTTCAATAAATTTTACATAAGTCGTATAATAGTTAGAACAACGAATTGCATATTATTTTGTTTTCGTTATTTAAAACCACTTTTTATTATAATAAATAACATTAAAAATGAAGTAAAAAAAAGTATAAAATGACGCAAAAAAACTATGCACGATAAGGATCCCAAACTATCTTTTAAACCAGAAAATAAATGTGTCCAGACTATGAACACAATAAGTATTGTTACCGAGAAGAACAAGGGAGGTATTAAAATCATTAAAAACTCAGTTTATTTGTCTCTCAATAAGGGACTGTACTACCTGCTTCTTTCACTAGGAATCTTCAAGCTAGAATCAACTCGTTTGTATTATGCTCTTATTGACCTTGATAGTTATTTGTTAGTGGTTGGAAAACATTCTTATATTCATTTCTTACATTAACGTTACTTTGAAGCCCCTAGAGCAGCGGTCCCTAATTTTTTTCGGCTACGGAACCCTAAATAATTAACCTTCTTTTGGTGAAATCCCAATTTTATTAAATTTATAAAGACAATTATGAATGCATTAACCAATAAAAGACAGTTTTATTTCTAAAATATTTCATAAGAAGAATGAAATCTTCTATTACTTTTTTTCATTAATAATTTTCAATGAAGTTTGATGTCCGATAATTAAATTCGCACGCCTGGAGCTAAATCTAATCTAGCTATGAGTTTGTTAATGATGTGTATGTGTTACTGTGACTGGCAGAAATGGGTGGTTGTTGACTTCCTCCGGTGACTGTAGACAATCACATAGTTTCTTTAATAAATGTCCGAAATATATACTAGGTCTAGTTAAGTGCCCGATACACATTTGCCCGATATGCCCTACAATCAAAGTTGTTTCAAGGTCAAGTGTCACTGTCCAGTATGCATTTAACCGGTACTCGGAGCACTGATGTTTCTACTGATCTATCCTCAGCAGATATTAAAATATAGAATAGATATAATAATATCAAGGAATTAATTAATATCAAATCGGATATAACAAATAGTTTGAGTAGTTACCACCATTTTTCGCATTGTTACACTCTAAAACAGCGTTTCCCAACCTTTTTTGTACCATGTCCCACCTAAGCCTTTCTGAAATTCTTATGCCCCCCTATGTAGCATATACATAATTTTTAATATTAAAAAAATCGAATTGTTCACTTAAGAAACTTAGGAAATTTTTAGCGAAACAAAGTAAGTAAATTTTCGGAACATATAATGAAGAACTAAAATTCAAATTCGAAATAATTTTAATAAATATTTTTCTTTAATAATTTAATATTTTAATTAAGTGAGATTCTTGCCCTTGATGCTTGCTGCGCGTAGATTTTATCTTAGGTTCCAATTTGGTTAGCCTCAGTCTCAAGTCTTCCCGTTATGTTATATCTAGACGATTTTTTTTTTTACCAATGAAATCATTTACTGCACTAAATCCACATTCAGCTAAATATGAAGATGGAATCGGTAACAATAGTTTTCTTGCACATTTGATTGAATTTGGGTATTTGTTTTCTGTTTCCTCACGAAGCCATGCCATCACTCCTTTCATAATAAATAAGGTTTTAACTGGCTCATCATTTTGCATTTCTGCAAGTTCTTCTTGATATATTTGATATATCAGACAAATCCACTAACATGAACTGCAATATCCATGTTGGAAAATAAATTTGTTTTAAATCAGAATATCTTTCTTTTAAATCAGCCGATAGAATTTTCAGATCATCGACAATAACTAGTGAAGCTGTATTATTTACTTCACATTTTTGGAGCCAATGAAACTGTTCAAAGTTTTTATTGTTAATATATTTCTGACATAACTCAATAAGGGTAATGAAGCCATATATCTTCGCTTTTGCATCAACAAGGTTTTATTTGTTCCTTGAAGTTTCTTATTTAATATATTCAGTTTTTCAAAGATATTGACTAAATAACTCACAAATGCTTTACCATCGACTGTAAACTGATACTTCATTTCAGGTTTGTCACTTAAAAAATCCCTCAGTCACGTAATATTTATTGACCGCAATTATTTAAGAATTTGCTTTTTTCTTTCGATTTTGTCACCGAAATCTCGCATTGCATTTAAATGGCCCAGAGCAAAAGGTTTAAACTCAGGTCGAGTCCATTTTTGAATTGCCCCCCGGTGGGGCGTGGGCCCCACGTTGGGAAACACTGCTCTAAAACGTTTTACAGAGTAGGGAAACATATTTCTTTATCAACGAATTTATTTCTTATTATTTTATTTTGATTTGAAAAGCGTGCTGCGAATTACTAATGCAAATTTGTATAAATGCTTTCAAAATTTATTCACTACGTTACTAAAAGTTTTTATGTTTAATTCAATTATGGTTATTAGAATATGCATGGTTAGACAAGAAAATATAAAGGAGAAAATCCAACGACTAAATCAAAAGTTATTAAGGCGTACCTAAGTGTAAGAATTCGATTTGCATTTTAAAACAATGAAAATGCATTTAACTTGGAATAAATTTCACCCAAAACACTATTACAGCTGCATTCAGAATATATTTATAATGTTATAGTTTTTATTGTATATTTGTGATATTACGAGAATATTTCCACTATATACTGAAACATTTTCACAGATATATTTACGATATTTTTTCTTATCTAAATTATTTCACTACAGTTTTTTAAAATGCAATATGCGCGCGATTTAGCTCAGTATCCATATGTAACTGATAAAATTTCAAAATTAAAATAAACTAAAAACTAAACAGTGAAACTAATTAAGTTTTAATAATTAATAATGAATTTATTTTTCGAATAGCCTTTGAAATTTTTCTGGCCCTTTACAACAGCGATGTTATTTGAAAGTAAATGAATAAAAATAAACATTTATTTTTCTGTTTCTGAAAGAGGGTTGTGCTGTTGGTATGTGTGTGTGCATGGGGGTGGGGGCTGCATACTGTTGAATAGGAAATTCTGAAAAGTTTTTTCAGATCAAAACAGCAGCAGGAGTTGGAGGCGATCAATGACGTTGTACCGATTTCAACTTTTGGCTGCGAAAAGATCGCTGTAGCTGCTGGGGCGGAATTCTCTGCATTTTTGTTCTCTTCCTTTTCAACCAAAAACTTTTCCAAAATTTACGTGAAAAGAATACTTCTGTTGTGGCTCCCGGAAAGAGAGTTTTCCTTTCAAAACTCCGGCCGGAACTAAAATCGTGTTGGATCACGCAAATGTTCCACAATCACGCTAGGGTTCGTAAACATCGAATTTTATGCTCCGGCGAATCCCTCTCATATTTGTGAAGGACGAAAAGGCGATGATTTAAAAATAAAAAAAGACAAAGAGAGCTGGAATTCGTAAAATAGTTGAAATTTTTCTTTTTCTTTTTTTGAACTTGAAAAAAAATGTGTAAGCTTTAAGAGCCAATTTTGAAAATCAGACTAAAATTTAAAATTTTGATATTTGTATTTTTTGATTGACTTGATTTTTTTATATTTATTGAAGAAGGTTATGAAAAATGAATATTGTGCAAGTTTGAGTTCCTAAAATATTTTGTCCTTCTCTGCAAAAAATTTAAGTTCATTTCTCTATAGGTGAAATATAAGTATATGCTTGAAGGAGTTTATCTAAAGAAAGCAACAACTGCCCAAAGTTTTGTTTCACTATTTTTTTTGGTATATCGCTGCCTTACTAATATACATGCACTCGTTTCCATGAGGCATTGTAACTTCACAAAGTTATGCTCTCTCAAAGTTAGTCAAAATTCAGTTTTTGGCATTTTTCTGCCCTTAAAATCTTGATTAATCAACATTTCCTTTGTTCTGAATATTGAAGTTCACTATTAATACAAGTTCTGTTATGAATGCATTTAGTAGATATGGACATTTAAACTTTCAAAAAAAGCAACATTTTAATTTTTTTTTTATTTAGCTTTTCTCAAAACAGCATAGTCGCTCAAAAAAACTATTCATATTATCTTGTAAGTAATGTATCTACTGACACGTGGAAAAAAATCAATGGGACTCATTTTTATGAAGAAAAAACCGATGTTGCACATAAATCACATCATTCCTCCTATTTGAGACAGTAACGATAATTTTCAAAATGAGCTAAAATAAAGAGATTTTCTAAGAATATCTGTAATTTAAAGATATAATTATGGTAGAAAAGCACTGAGACTTTCATTTGCTCATATATTTAGCCTCCAATTTACTGATTTTGTTGTCAATCCAAAATGTTATTAAGTGAATACCCATGAAGCAAATATGTATACCTATAGGGCCTATGAAAGTATTGTAACATATTACCATGAAAATTGAAAATCTTTACTGAACTGCCCCAACTTTTATAAACAGTGTGAAAGGATATAAATTCTTTAAAGTAAATGTGAGATTTATTTGATTAAATTACAAATTAAATTACTTATTTGATTAAATAGTGTAATATCTAATGATATGTATATATACACATATATATAATGATAATATTTGTAACTTCTGAAAAACTCAGTGAGCAAATTTTATGTAACTATTTTTAAAAGGTTAAGCTTTTCTTACAAGAAGATATTTAGATTTACATGACAACAAAATTAATTTTTGCTAGACATATTTAACTTTAAAAAAACAGCAAGATCCAGAATTCTGCCTGTAATTGAAACCGATATACAGAAAGAGATGGTCTGAAGGTCAACATGTAAAATTCAGCATTGTATGCTAAATCTGAAAAGGGAAACAAAGACCTTTTAACTAGATAAAATCCCTAAAGTCCATCAGGAGACAGTTACAAAACAAATTATTTTATAATCAGGTAGATAATTATTTTCAATTACAATTTATTAAAATGTTATAGATAACTTGTGTAAAGAAATTGTGTAATGGTTATCTCAGTTTTAGATACCTTATTTTAAAATCTAGCCACGTTATTTTGTCAGAATGCTTCTCTTCTCTGGTTTATTAAGGGGGAATGCCTTCATTGAAACCGCAAATGGTTATAGGTCGTAAAAATAAACTTACTGATTCTTCTGTGCGTTAGGTATATCGTATTGTGATTACAAATTTTGGTGTCAATGAACACCAAAAATAGTGATAACTGCAAATGAAGTGAAGTGAAATATTTCTGGCTCTGTATGGGTGTTTGCTAACACTAAGAATTATCTCTATTGTTTCCTATTTTTTGGTGTTTGGATACTAAAGTTACTTTAAAGTTTTTTAGTGACTAACAATTTCTGTAGCGTACCGACTGATTGAAAAGTGTAACTTCTTCAGTTATGAAGGTTCCAATTAGCTTATTCAAATTAATAAATGACAATCATTCTATCAACAAATACTGCAAATGAAAAAATTTAAGCTCGTTTACAAGATATCTGCTGCTAATAATTTAGCTCGTTAACTTAAATTCTATACGAGTTTCAAGAGTCAAAAGTAAGAACAGAAATATCAACGTAACATTTTGAAGAAAAAAAAATGTTGCAAATCGTTAAATTAATAAACTAGTTCTAACTATTTTAGATTACTTGATTAAAAATGGATTGACTTTAAAAAATATGAAAATGACCCTAAAAGTCGATATTTTTAAGCGTTTAAAATAGATGCTCATTCTCAAGACGTGAAAGAGGAAGTGATTTAAATTACAAAGCGTAGATTTAAAATAGAAAATAAATGTGAAACCTCGGTTGCACTGAAAGTGAAACAGAAAAATAATGATAAAAAACTTAGCAGCTTTGTTATTTGTAAACAATACGACTATCTCGATTCGATTAAATTATATAATTAACAATTTTTAGGAGGGAAGGATTATTTCTGAGTCGGTTCTGGAAGTTAATGAAAATCACCTAATGAAGTGGCTGAGTTTTATGGTCTGGAGAATTCTTTTTCAGAGGAAGTTAATGTTCTTTAGGCCAACCATTATCGAACAGCTATAAAATACCACATAAAGTCTGCACCTGTGCCTTCCGTTTTAAGCTATAGAAAATTGGGAAATAGTATACTTTATTTTTATTAGAAATTTATAGCCTGTGCTGCGTTATTTTGTGGTGGGTCTCATGTATTGATTTATATTTTCGGAGCATACATGAATAGGATTGGAAACAATGCTTTAAAAATGAATGCTCTTTTGAACTGAATAAATCAATGGTATCATTTTAATATTACTTAAAAAAGAAATGAAGTTTAATAAAATAAAGTCACTTTCTCAATTGAATTAGAGCGCAAATGATCTAATTATTTAGAAGTCAGAGTTATTTAATTTTTGCCATATTTAAAGCAGTCTACAAACTGATTATTCGATTCATTAGGTATCTTTATTAAAATTCATAAAATGACTCAAACCAGTGTAAGTTCATGCCCGTCACGCTTTGATGTAAGTTTATTAAATTTTAAATGTTTTGATTTAACTTACACCCTTTAAACAGTATACGAGAGCTCGATTTGGTGATAACTTGAAATTAAGCGTTCTTTCTCACAAATTTTTATTTGTTTGGTTGTTTAATATCATATTCGGCGAAATATTACACCTCGGCTTTTACAATATATTCAGACTATCCATTTCGAAGAGAAGACTGTAGTGAAAGAAGTGTTTTATCAGACACATAACATCTGGCGTCATCATTTGTTTAGAAAGTATGATGGTCTACTCTAGAACATGGGTCGCCAAACTTTTTTGATCATGGACCCCTTTATAATTTTTCGAAATCTCCATCGACCCCCATGAAACTAATTTTCTGTTAATTAAAATAAAACTCTATTAGATACTGTGTTTGTACATTTATTTTACAATTTTAAGCATTTTTTAGAGTAATAGTACATTGTGTAACAATAGTTTTATGAAAAATATATTAATGTTGAAATTTAAATACCTTAATATTTATTTAATAATAAGTAACTATAAATAAGTAGAAATAATAAGTAAAGTAACTACAGATTTATTGCTTCTTAATCAATGAGATGGGTGTGCCCTGTGTTTTATTGCAAGGTTCGCTATATTGGGCTCAAAATTGGTCAATTTTAATCTTAAATCCCCTCGAAACTCCACATTTAATTTATAACTGTACGTAGTTAAGATTGAATTTACCGATTTGCCCCTCCGATTCGGATCGACCCCCATTCGACCCCCTGGCCCAGATCGATTCCCGCTTTTGTTAAATAGACCCCTGGGGGTCTATATAGACCACTTTGGCGACCTCTGGTCTAGAATCTAGATAGATGGACTAGTTCTCAACGTGGGCGCTTTCCAGAGCAGGTTCAGAAGAAATGTCGAGGTTTTGTGGTATCTAGGATTCAGTGAATACTTAAACTTAATAAGCAATAAAATCTTTGGAGAGATCTTACTCAGCAAATTTTTACAGTGTTGCATTTAGAAAATTAAAAAAAAATGTATTGTACCATGATTTAAATACGAAATACTTTTTCAAACTTAAACACATAACTAGGAAAAAATAATTAATCTTGTCTTAAATATCTGTCAAATTAAATTGAATTCAAATGAACACGCAGCCACTCGAAGTTTAAATGATCTCCTTTCTTATGTGTTACCAGCATTACTGTCAACAACGCTTTCAGGCAATATGAGAATTATTCTATGCTTTAAAACATAGCATGCAATGACAAATGTTCTTTAGGCAGTTTGATAGTGCATGCAAATCACGGAAGAGAATTATCATTTTTTCTTTGCTTCCTTTTTTTCTAAATATATATTACTAAGTTGACAAAAGAACAATTCATTTATTTAATAAAAGTTTTTTCGCGAAGAAAAGGTTTTAAGCTTTGTTTTAATCAATTTAGGCTTTTTTGGTTATTAATTTTCGATTCGGAAAAACTGCAGCGTAGGGGCAATAAGCCCTTTACTTTTAAGACCAACAGAGTGAAGAACATACAAAGAAATGTCCCATTAAAAAAAAATCAGTGCAGAGAAAACCGTATTATGGGCCTTCAAAAACAACAGTGTAAAGAATATCGATATTGAGGAATGGACCTTTAGAAAATCAGTGTAGGGAATACCGGGTTATTGCTCTTAAATTTCCAATTGTAATCTCTTCTCTCTTGTTTATCTTTGAGGCAACATCTCTGTTTAAAACAAGGCTTCTGTCTTAAATAGGGTGCCCTACTTTTCTCGTTTTATGTTGTGCATCATCTTTAGGAGAAGAATCAATTCTTTTTCAAATGAGAACTCTCCCAAACGATCATTTACCTCTTCCACCTGAAATAATCACCGATTTTCTACGGAATGAACATTTCCGAAAGTTGAATTAACCACAGTTTTGTTACCAAACACAGCACAGCAAAGAGAGAGTTAGCCATCGATCGACAACAGAGAAGAGTTTAAATACCGCTATCTCTTTCATAAATGACTTCCGCTTTCCCAACACACTTCCGGTCTTTCCACAAGATACTCTTTCTAATCGATTCTATATAAATAAAAAAAGTAAGCATTACCTGCATTTTATAACGTGGATCAGCGCGTTTTGGTGGTGAGCGCAGTAAATTCATTAATATTATACAAGTTACGTATGATCAAATTTTTTATAACCTATCAGACTACCCGTATTTTTTGTTGACTTGTTTTTCCTCAATAAAGTTTAAATCACTTCAATTAAAGTAAATAATCAATAAATCGGTATTTATCAACACTGAGAAATCATAAACAAAAATCTAAAGGAATCTATCGATACTTATCAAAATAATAAATAATTCATATTTTTTATTATTTTTTTTTTGTTTCTTGTAATTTCTTGCACTTCACAGTGGCTTTACACTATAAGATTAATCAAAAATACATATTGTAGTCAAAAATGCGTATTGTAATATGTAAAAATAACTGTTATCGCTCATTTCGGTATTATTCGGCATTGTTCACGAGAAACTCGAGATGCTCCTATAATTAAATACTTTTCTGCGGTAGTTATACATTTCCATAGGCCAGAAAAAACGTTTTACCGAAGTTTCTATATTAAATAACTATATTTGTTCATTTGGTATCTATTGATATCTCAATGCAAATAGAGCTAATTCTTCAATACTAGTAAAACTAACAACCAAAATTAATTAAACACCATAGGAATCCATCATATTTTTACGGTTTCTCAAGACACGAATAATTATTTTTTGTCCATCCATTTTGCTTTATAGTACATAACTTTTATCTTGACTTCAAAAAACGTTTATTTCATAATTAATTAATTTTATAAAAAGGAGAGTGTCCACCAGCACAAGAGTGTTTCACAACACGGAGTGTGGTTGCCACCATTTTTGGCACTGAGATACACAAAAATTTGAAGGAATCCATTTAAGATCACTTTAAAAATAAAATTACTTCGTTCATCACACTCAGCCCAGAAAGAGTAAATAGAGGAATATCACTAAAAGAATACGAAAAACTAAAAGGATATGCAAATAAATTTATATCAATTTTAATAGTTTCCGAGTTCCTGAATTTTCCTTAAAAAATCATTTTGAAAAAAAAAATGTTAATAAATTTGCGAGTGTGCGTGAAATATCTAGTTCTTTTCTTATAATGGTTCTGTATAATTTTAACTTTTTGTACAAACATCTATTTAAGTTTATTTCTTCAATTTTTATGTTATTGCGTGAAACTTTTTTTAATATAGCTGGAATGGCGCATACATAACTTGAAATATATTTTTGAAATAATATCAATACTTTTCGAGAACTCGGTGAAAATTTTAATGAGAATAATTTAGAATTACTTTTTGATCTCTGATTTAAAATTCTATTTCTTTTGATAAAAAAAAATAATAAATCGAGATTTGCTATAAGAAAAATTCTTTAGCTGCCATGACTCATAAAATGAATTGTAATACACTTTCATCAAATAGGATGCTTGTGCATGGCATAAGAAATATCACTTTAATATCACTGAAATAATGCCTTCATTATTCGAGAAAAATCTATTCAAAGTTTCATTGCAACAATGCAGTATCATTTATTTGAATGACCCACCGTTGTCTCGTTATTTTCTTTAAAACTCGTAATATGCACAAGGTTATTCATAAACCCGACTCTAACAACACATGTTTATTTTAACTTTACATCCTTGATTTAAATAAAAGAAGAGGAAAAAATATTCTTTCCTTTCACTTGATTATTCTGTCACAATTTTCAAAGAAAAATTGGCTTCTTTCCCCTTCTCCCTTTTTCCCCCAACTATCTCTCGAAGACAATTTTCATTATATTTAATTAAAAGCTTTTTTTCTCACTTTCTTTGGAGTTTCTTTTTTCTACGGTAGTGGTTATTGGCTTTTATAAGCAACTTAGGCTCGAGGTGACATTATTCCTTGCTTTGTCACCTCCACATTTTTTATCTATATGTTTTTTGCAAACAAATATATAAATAACACAATAAAGAAAAAAGAGATTTAAAAAAAAAGACAGATTAACGAAGAAAATTGAGATATAATAAAAGCAATAATAAAAAATAGTAAAAATTGTAAGTTTTGTAGTTCTAACAGAAGGTGCTATGTTGCCCCACCATTGAGCTTTCCTCGGCATATTTTGATTTTCTAGCTGCTGGGAAAGTTTTTCCCAATACATTTTATTCGAAAGCCTTTTAGTATTTGCATTTGAAAGCAGAAAGTAATAAGATTTAAGATAAAATACCAAATTCTAAGAAAAATAATTTATATTTGTTAAGAAAATAAAAAACTGTCTGCATCGTTTGTACCTTTGGACCAGTTTAAAGCATGTGCATCAGGTTCAGTTAGCACAAATATATTTCCCAATGGACTTTGCTACTCCCAATGTGTAAATAAAATGAATGTTCTCATTAAAGCTATTCATTTTTTAAAATATTTCTATAAAATATTTTTTGACATTAAGTTTATGATTTATTTAATTCGTTTTACCTAATGCAGGCTACTTAAAAATTTGATTTTAATTGTATCAATATCCATATACTAACAAATGAAAGAGTGTTATTTGAGGAGCAGCATCCAATGGTACCAACTTTAGGGTGGAACAAAACAGTTCCTGTACCTCGAACCAATTTTGTAACAATGTATAACTGACTATGTTCTTAAAATATTGTCTGAGTAGCCGACTGTCGCGGAGGACTTTTTGATGGAACTAACCCTCATTTGCGTTACATGGAGAGGAAAACCACGAAAACCTCCCACAGTTAGCTTGACGCCAAGAGGACTCACCCATGATCCGTCTATCACTGAGGATATTCCGAGTCAGCACTGTGGTGGATGCAAGCCGGATGCAGAATTCGTACTGAAGAACCATTGCTAGGATTCGAACCCGATTCACCTCATTGATAGGCGAGCGTTCTATCCCCTGAGCCATCACGGCTCAACTTTCAGCAGACTTTCCTTCACACTTACTCATAGAAATCGACACGATCGGAATCGACTTTGATCAACAAGTTTATTTGAAGAAAAAAATAGATTTCAGAAGTTTAAAAAATGAAAATGAAGGCTTCTTAAAAACAAATATCGGTCCCTCATGAACGATAACTTTTACGTTAGGACTTTAGAAAATCGATTTCCTGGAAGCGCCTCATTTAAAAAGCGACACTATAGCCCAAAACTTTTCCCATTAAATAATTTTTCATCGTTAAAGATATGACTCCAAAGAGGCTATTAAACCAGCCTTCCAAATACTTTTTTTACTGTCTAAGTATCGTAGATAAGTATTCAAGAGCATTGTACCGTTGGTTGTAGTATTTATCAAACCGTTAAAAGAGCTGAATCGTTCCTTCAAAAAGTTTTACGTTTTAAAATTTTCTAAAAAAGAAGCGGAAAATGAATGAATTCTTTTTTTCTTCTCATTAAAACATATCTTAGTCACAAACTTTTTTTCATTCTGCCATTATTCGAATCAAAGGTAAAAATAATTTTTTAAGAATATAAAAAATTTGAGGATGAAATAAGCAAAGCGAATAAGTAAATGAAATAAATAAAGTAAATAGTTTGTCTTATCCCTTTAACGTAATAATTAAACGAGTTAAAAGAATTCAAGAAAATTAAATTTTACATTCAAGTTTTACTACAGATATTATTCCTCCTGTTTCGTGTGCAACATAAATACAAGCCCAATCCAAAATGGCAAGTGTAGAACTAAATGGGTCTTTAGTTAAAAGATTTTAAAGCATTGATTTAAATTCAATGGATTTCAACGTTGACATTTATATTCATACAAATCTTCAAATTATCCTCTATTTTATTTATTATTTTAAAAAGTAATTTCCGCACGCTTTGGGTGCCACGTGAAAAGAACATGCATTTTCATCATTCAGTCCAATTACAACAAATGCATGAACTTCTTTTACGTTAAACAGTAATGTTTAAATAAGTATTCTTATGAAAAACTACTTTCTCAATAATGTTCTTGCTTGTTTTCATTGGGGTGAGACACCATGTTGCGGGCATGACTTGTATGACCCATGAAATAATAACACAAATATTTACAGAACAGTTTTTTTTAATTAATATGTCAATGAATGATGCAGTATAATAATAACAAAAGAGCCGTATTGGATTAGAAGATAAAGCGTTCGCCTTCCAATGAGGTGAACCGGGTTCGAGTCCCAACGATGACAGGTCGATACGAATTCCGCATCTGGCTTGCACCTACCACAGTGCTGGCGTAAAATATACTCAGTGGTAGATGGATCATGGGTTCGAGTCCCCTTACCGTCAGGCTAACCCTGGGAGATCTGTGTGGATTTTCTCTACATCTAACGCAAATGTGGGCTCGTTCCATCAAAAAGTACTCCACAAAGGTCAATTTCTCCCGATACTTGATCCAGGAGTTCCCTTGTCTTCTGGATTGAGTTCAAAATGACAAGGCTACGGAGTTGAACATTAGTAGCTGTAAACCCAAAATTGGGTTGGTTGTTCAACGACGGTTATTAAATAGTATCAAAAGGTAATAATATTAATTTTCTTTGCCCTTCATTCTACTGTTGCCGATGTTATTGTTTCTTTTTTTTTTTTTTTTGTTTTTTTGTTTTTTTTTTGAAAAAATCCTGTGTTTTCTTCTCTTTGTTTGTTTTTGTCTTTTCTCTTCCTTTCTCCCTCTCCTGAATATTCTGAATATTTAAGAGAGTATCCTTTAATTTTTCATTCAGGATTTCGAGATCGTTCTCTGCTATTTCTTCTTCTGGAAAAGAAAATGATGAACAAATTGAGTAATTAAAGCACTGAAAGTTCAAAAATACATATTTAACATAGAGTAAATATTTTTACTGAAATAATTTAGAATTTTTAATCTTAGAAAAAAATGATTTGTTAAATTTTAATTTAAAACTCGATATCTATATTTTATGCTAACTGCGTAAGCATTCGAATTCCCAGTGACTGAACACTTCTTAACAGTATCAATTTTTCTTTTTTTTATTCCTTCTTTTTATTTAAATTAAATAAAAATAGCTACAAAATCTGCTCCTAATATAATATTTATTTTAAAAAATTTTTAAAAAAAATGCTATAAAATAACAACATTATACACGTATAAAAATGTTTCTATCACTTTAATTTCAACAGAATTCTTATCTTTTAGTTAATTTTCTTAATCATATATCATTTAAAAAAATACTTAAAATACAAAGTATTTTTTGTGCCTGCATTTTAAAGTATCCTAAATTATTTTTGAATATTAAGTTTCAGAATTTACACTCAAATCAATTTTTCAGAAAAGGTATAAATGTAACTTTTTGTTGTGGTTGTGACAATAATTAAGAGTAAAATTTTATGTGTAACGAAGTATTCAATTTTTAATCTTTGTAACAAAGATTAGTGATCACCCTACTGCAGGCAAAAATTCTCCCAATAATAGCTATATAGGGTAAATCAACCAGTGAAGGAACACACCCCAGTGAATGAACATTTCATATATTTTTCTAAATTAAGATTTTAAACGTTTTTGCTTAGATTGATTGGTAACAGTAGCTTACTACCTAACAATAGGAAGTCATCTAACAATGCATTAGGTTGCCTGGTCATATAGACTTCTCTGGAAAAATGTTTGAATTTGTAAGTATTTGTTCAACATCTTGTTTCGTTGACAAAATTATAAGGTCAGTGTTTGTATGTAGTATCCGTTTCAAGTGATATAAATTGCATATAACAATGCTTTTTTTTCTCACTGTGAAAAAGATAATTCAAAATATAATTATTGAAGTTACGTCTAATTTATTTTAAGCATCATAATATAATCAAGTACTGAGATTAAACTAAAAACTACTAACTCAGTGGCGCGACAGCCCATTAAGAGGGCCAAGGCCGACTGTGCCCATCTCAGTTTTCTTGACCTTGGGCTCTGGGGTGCAGAAGCATATGTTCCGGTCAGGTGGTCAGCCGAACGCGGAACCCCCATTGTTAGTTCCCAAGCATGCTTGGTACTCATTTTATCGACCCACTGAAGGGATGAAAGGCTGAGACGGCCTTGCCCGGCCCAAGGATCGAACCAAGGACCTGTGGCACGACAGCGCTACCGCTCAGCCACCGGGCGTCATGTTTGAATTTGTAAGTATTTGTTCAACACCTTGTTTCGTTGACAAAATTATAAGGTCAGTGTTTGTATGTAGTATCCGTTTCAAGTGATATAAATTGCATATAACAATGCTTTTTTTTCTCACTGTGAAAAAGATAATTCAAAATATAACTATTGAAGTTACGTCTAATTTATTTTAAGCATCATAATATAATCAAGTACTGAGATTAGGGGGTGTTTATTCACTGGATTACCAAATGATGAAAAACCAATGAATGAACAAATGTTCCTTTACTGGGATTTTTTTAAGTTGATGAAAATAAAAGAAATTTTTTAATTTTCTTGTACCTTTAGTCATAGTATACATCAAAATTATGTTAAAAATACAAAAAACAACTTCTAACCAACAGTGAAGGAACAGGCAAGCATGTTCCTTCACTGGCAATAGATTTTCCAGTGAATGAACAGTAGGTGTGAAGTATGATTTCACATGGCTCTAAGATAATTAGTAGTTCTGCGATATAGAGGACACTCAAAATTCTGTTCAATGCTGTATGAATAATTCTTAAAATGATTTCATTTCAAAATACTAATTTAATTGCTAAATTTATGGAAAGAATTATAATCATAATTTATTTATAATTCATCTTCATAAATGTAGTGGTTAGTTCCATCATACGTTAGACAGCTTAATAAACTATGTTAAATGATCGGAAACTAAATAAATATAATAACAAAAACTTGAATAGAGCATTTCTTTGCTGGGCTTTGCAAATAATTAGCTAAATTATTATCCTAATGCGGTCTTTAACGTCATGACGAAAACGGGTGGGAAACATCCATTTAAAGACAGACAGGTGAAAAATGGGTGCTTTTTTTAAGTCGACATCCAATGATAACTCAGTGCAATACAAAGATAATTTCAAAAGGCAAAACTTCCCTTTCTTAAACTGAAAATAATATTCGAGAGTGGTTTAAAGAACTTTAGAAGAATCTTAAGGAGGGAAGTAGTCTTAGCACTCTTTTAGAATGTGATCGCATCTACAATGCGAACGAAACAGGAGTTGAATACTGCCCTTAAACGAGAAAAATCTTTGGCCCTAAAAATTATGAGGATTTATATTCTATAGTTCCTAGAAATGAAAAAGAACAACAGTTTTGGCCAACATTTCAGATAGTGGATAAAAAAAGTACCTTCATTGGTAGTTTTTCCTTACTGAAGAATTCCTCTAGGTACTGTAGAATCAGTTCCTGCTATATATTTCATTGGAAAAATGATTCATGAAGTGAATCAATGACCACAGAAACATTTTACGAATATAATGCAAATGCTTCTTTCTACCTATGACTGATTGAAAATTTTATCAAATTCTTTATTTTGCTTCTTCTGGATGGGCATAAATCTCATATCAATTTGAAACTGAGCAAGTTTTGTTAATCAAAACAAATTTTCTGGTTTAGCTTTCTACCTAATTCTACTAGTGTATTCTAGCCTTGTGATGTCTGGGGAAAAAAGAGTCGTAAAACAATATGTAGAGGTAAATTTACACCCATTTTTAACAGGCTTTTGAAGCATCAACTGATGAAGTTAAAATGCTTTAATAAAATGTGGTATTTTCCCATTTGATGCTGAAAACGTTGACTTTAACAAATGCATGCAAACAGACACAAAGAGTTAATGAGCAAGAAAGCTTATCAACAAAACACATTTTTCGATAAACGAGAACTTCGAGTAACGATAAACTATTTCTCCCGAAGCTTGAGAATGAAATCTCACAAGATATATTGCAAATTTTTAAAGGAACATTGACAGAAGAGTCTAATCTCCCAAATATCTAATAGCCTGTGCTTTTCTAAATATGGAAGAATTTTTTGCAAAAAGAACATTTGGTTAAGTCAGACTTTGGCACTGAAGCTGAAACAACTAATATTGATATTGATTGATATCTTAAAAACTGATTTTGATATAAGTCCTCTTGAGGCATTGTTAGTTGCAAAACAATTCGTTCCATTAGTAATCAAAGTCAGAAAATGGTAAGTACTGCTGAAGACCCACAAGATATAAGTGAATGAGAGATGGATTTTCCTCTAACTTTGAAACACCTTTTCCCATCAATTATCCAGTGAGAAATAGTACTGGAAAATCAGAAGAAAATTCAAAGTTACATTTACATTGGCCAAATATTAAGAAAAAGAGGAAGATCAAATCAAAATAAAAAATAAATAAATTACCCTTCGCATTAACTTCAGAAAAAGAACGAAAATTTAAAAAGACTGAAAGAGCTGGAAAAGAAGTTAGAGCAAAGAAGTGTGATGAGGAGAAAAAAAGATACTTAAAAAGATTAAAAAAAAGCTTCAAAAATATGGGGGAAAAGATTAAACAAAAACGCGATAAAATAGTAATATTAAAACATCATCGGATTACACAATGATAAACATCCATGATTTAAACTCGACTATTAAACTGTGCGAAAGAAAATTAAAAACATTTTTTCTATTCTGTATTCAATCCCATTTTACTTTCCATATCATGACTAAAAAAAAGTAAAATTTTCTACGTTAACTGTGGTTAGATGTTATAATTCCAAGAAAAAATCTTTTTCTTCGACATTTGTATGGCCTATGAATTCCTAAAGAGCATCAAAATTTCTCAAAGAAAAGTGTTCATTCACTGGTAAGAGCTGTTCCTTCACTTGATTATCTTACTAGTAAACATCGTATCACTTTACTCATTTTATTTTACATTGTATCCATACCTTTTTATTTGACTTTATTTATACCTTTTATCATATTTAATAAACTTGTACCTTTTTATCAATAATAATTTTGCAATGAAAGTGTTGTTATGCACTTTGACCTTGGTTTTTAAACTGCTATACCGTATTGTTTGGTTCAGCATGTCCTGATTTGGACTTGGTGTCATTAAGCCCAATCAATCCATCTCATCGGCACAAGGCTCGGAACGCTCGAAAAAAGAAAGCTTGAGATCTCTGAATCCGACAGTGTCTGAAGACTAAAACTGGTGTGGTCACACCTCGATAAAATGTACAGTTTGTCTCTGAGTGTGTCTCTCTTATAATTTCAGAAATGCTTGTTCTATCATCCTGAAATTCAGACTTTGGCAACAATTTCAGCCCCCCCCCCTCTAAAGAATCGTTCAAAAATTTTTAATTAGATCGTTCGCGAGAGACGTTTGACAAATGAAATTTTCTCGTTGGTTTGGAACTAGCCATTGTTATAGGTAGACTGTTGTGTGTGTGTTTTTCCCCCGCAAATATTTTAAAAATAACATTAGTGATGTTTGCTACGTTATAACTCTATTCAATAATTAAAAAATAATTTATAGCAGGTTCTGTAATATTTAATTCTTTTTTATGGGTTGTGTCAGACTAACTCAATGAACAATGTGAACGTGGTAGAATAGGCAGACTATGGCACTATTTTTAAAGTTATCTGAAACCCGTTGTTTGTTTTATTTACAGTTATTAAAACGTGTTTCTATGAAATTTAATAATTTAAAATCAATGATAATCGGGTACTTGCACTTCAAAAAGACCTCCCATACCCACACATATGACGTCAGCGCTAGCTAATCTTTATCAGCAAAACGGCGTATTAAAGTGTCTCTACATAAGTTAAAATGTTAACAAACGATAAGTTAATTAAATACAGAGCCGTATCGAATGAGTTGAAATATAGTTCTTCTACTTAACTTAGATTTATTATTTGCTTATGCCTTTTATTGTAACCGTTATCCTACCTCTCCCGCCTAGCTACCGGCCATCTAAAAGGTTTACTATTGTCTGAAGCCTCCTCTGCCCTAAATGCCATCTACACCTGGCTTCCGCCGATCATATCCTGGACTGTCTTCTCTGAGAAGACATCTACTCTACTCCTCTTTCGGTCTTCGATTTCATTCAGATTAACGGGTTCATAGATCTGGTCTGACTTCGTCAGGCCGGAAGAGGATAAGCAACAATAGTAACAACATTGTAACCGTGATATATTGTTGTTTTGTTTACCTTTTAACTTCCTGGTGTATAATTAGTTTGTTTATGTTCCACCTGGCTTCATGCCTGTCTTTGTGTTAAGTATCTTTGTAAATATAGAGTGAAAGAATTGAAATCTTTGAGAAAGAATCTTTCTGAAATAATTGATTTAGAATGTGTCGCTTAAGAGAATTGATACTTGACGGGCTTGTCTTACTCGAAATAGAATGGAAAGAACATTTGCTAACGTAAGCAAATGCCACGTTTCAGCAACTTATCAGGATAGAGATACCCACACTAAATCATTAGCAGGTGTCTCATTGGGTACTTGCAACTCGAGAAGAAGTGAAGTGATTATGCTGCCTAACCATGTGATTTAAATCAGCTTTAATTGGATGCCTGTAAGCGACGTCATGGATCTGTGTCAAACCTGTTTGGCTTCTGAATCAACAAATAACACGATTTGCCAACAATGATGTAACTTTTAAGTATTCCATTGAAATAAAATACAAGTTGTGTTTTGAAAAACCAAAATTTATGGAAAAATGGTCATAATTCGTTTAGGAGAAACGTAAAAAATTTGCCCTGCTATTATTAGCGCCAAAGATGCTTAATTTATTTCGGTAATAGGTATTTAATGAAATAAAAAAAGGTATCAACTGAAATTCACTATTAATGAAAAAAGGAAATAAAAAATTGTCTTCATTTTATTGACATCAATGATGACGAATTAGTTTCGGTAATAGGTACTTCTAGTATTACGGTAGTTTTAATAGATACCAAGTGTATTATGTGTACAAAGCATTATATAAATATAATGTGTACCTATTCTGTGCAGTTTTAATGTAGATGATGTGAAAAACGGATTTTTGCAGCCCCTAGAAAAAGATAAATACCGGTGAAAATTACTGAATTGTGGCGAATTTTGATTATTAAGAGAGGCAACAGACACTGAATACTTTATTGTTTGAAGAACTATTAAAAACGCATTTTACTTAATTTAATAACGTGACAGCTTCGCAAAAGGGCAAATGAATAATAACATATTCTATCTTTTATAATAATATATTCTTTCTTCAATAACTTATTCTATCTTCAATAAATCATTCTAACTTTATTAATTGTGTTGGGAATATCTCTGTGCATAATTTCGATGCATTATTCACAAAAAATACTGGTTTATAGATTTTTTTTTGTTCTGTACTCCCCTATATATTCATTTAGTAATTAATAAAAAAAATGTAATTCTGTGCCCTTGATTTCATAATTTACGGTAACATTAGGTTAACATAGTTTAATGTACACAGCTTTGCTTTACGCAAGCAATTTTTATTTTACTAAGTTTTAAAACACGATAGTATAAAAACCTACGTAGCAATAGTTCTAAAGAAGAAAAAAAGGACCAAAAAAGTACTTCAATGCTAAAAAGTTAGTTGTTTGCGCTTCTTCCTTAGGAAACAATGCGCACTACTTAGAAAGAAAAAACAAATTTTATTTTAAAACATGAGAGCTAATTTTTATTATAAATGTGAACAGCAATTGATTCGCAACAGGTCAAGCAACATTATGGAAATTCAGTGATGTTATGTCTAATGGTGATTTCATTGTGTGTCTAAAATTCATTGTGAAAGTTAACTGATTCTGATGGAATATATTTGGAAAGGGACAGTAAAGCTACGCAATTCTGTTAACTTGGGTTGAATAAAGATTATTGAAACAAACCACTGCAATGATAATAACAGTACTTGTATAATATATTGAGCAAGTTCTGTATATTTCGTAGCTAAAATACTTCTATAAGTTCTGAGGTTCCTAAAACGGAAATATGAAGTTTTTGTGATCCTCACTTCTGCTAAAAAGAAATAGTTTCTTCAGTTTTTAATTATATTAATGGTTTATTTATTTAGTCAAATACTTCAGCTTAGTTTGTAAAGCCAATCATCACATGCGTTAGCGAATAGGAAGCGGATGATTTCCTTACTTTTAATAAAGATATATTTTAGTTTGTGCTGATTAAATACTCTCTTATACGCCTCGTGGCTTTATCTACCCTCCATAGGAGGTAAGAAAAAAAAATCGTAGAACTGAGTGGAAATGATATTAGTTGGCGGGTAAACGAATGAAAGCGTTTTGACACGTTAACTATTTCAACTTTAAACAGGCTTCGAAATTATATTGTGTCCTTTGGAGAGTTTTTACCTGTATACTTAGTTCATTTTTTGGTTTACAAATAGAATTAGTGTTTCTGTATTGAATTTGATTTCATACTTTTATGTATTTTTCCCAAATGAGGTCGACAAATATAGACTTGTTTTATTACGCAGATGTCAAATCCTGTGTTTCTTTTTATTATATTTCAATTTAGTTTTCTATTTCAATAATTTTTAATCTTTTTATAAATTTACTTGAAGGCGAATTTTGGGCCTATGCTGATTTAGCACTTTCGCAAATTTGACTTTGGTGTTTTTTAATAGTTTTTCTGCTGCATCTTTAAACTGATATTTTACCAGAGTTTTATGAAAGAATATAATTAGATTAAATTAGACCGTCTTCAAATGATTGCACAAACCAAATTTTAGGCTTTTGAATGGCTTGAATTTGATTTGACGGCTAAAGGAATGTGCACATTTTATGAAATGAAATAAATCGTGAAACAGTGCGTATTTTTTATGCTAGCAATAAAAGAAGAAAATAAAAGGGAGGTAACACAATTTCCTGACTACTATATCTGTTACATCGAGTAATATACAAATTAGACATTGTTTCAGCTTGCTCTGCAAACTATTTCGTATATATTTTGCCATAAACGGTCTGCCTACTTAGTAGTTTGATTGTGTAATTAAATGAATGAAACGGTGTGGAATTTCGACTGCTGAAATTAATTCTCCGCCCATCAAAATCATTCCGCAAAGCGTCCATTCCAAACTCTAAATAAGATCATTTGTATGGATTGTGGTCAGACGAAATGGAAATTCCTGTACACCATCTGATTCTCCTCCCGAATCAACATCAGTCAACGCAGATTAAATATTTATTCTCCACTAAATGACGCATTTAGATGGATGGTCATTCAATCATCTTTTTCATTGGCAATCAAGTTTGACACGAGCATAGACAAGGTAATAAAATGTTTGGAATCAACCGAAATTTCTTATCAATAATGCCTGATCAATGAATACTGTTGTCTTGAAGCTATCCAGACGATGACTTCCAAACTGAATAACATTTTCATTGAAAAATAGAACTGTAAAGGTGGAAAATGGACCTCCCTTAGAAACACAAAGAGCAGTGGTGGCTCAGGAGCGTTCGTCTTTCAATGAGGTGAACCTGGTTTGAATCCCAGCAATGGCTGGTTCATGCGAATTCCGCATTCGGCTTACACCGACCACAGTGCTGACATAAAATATCCAGCTCCAACTGGCCGTCAATAAGATTTCAAAATGGACACACACTTTCGCCCACTAAAATATCTTGCATATATTTTTATCGATTACGCAATGATCCTGTTCTTTCTATTCATGACGTTAATATATCTATTGTGTCGGAAACAAAATATTCAGGCATAATTTTGACAACAAGCTCACTTTTCTGCCCCATGTTCTTTATCTTAGAAAACGTTGCGAAAAAAATTTATATGTGTTACGCGTTCTCTCAAATACTTTGTGGGGTGAGGATCCCATCGCCTTACTCAGAGTCTGCAAAGCGTTGATATTATCACGCATAGATTACGCTTACGCAGTCTATGGTACTGCAACTGCTTTAAATTTGAAGCGGTTAGATACAGTGCATCATACTGCTATGCGAATCAGTAGCGGTGCTTTTCGAAGGTCTCCAGTCGAAAGTTTATATGGTATATGTAATTTTTTATCTCTCTACTTTCGTCGAATGCAGCTCTGTCTTACATTTTACTTCCGTGTTATGTCATCTATCTCCCATCCTCTTCGATGTGAGGTTATTCCACTAAGATTACGACGATTACGTGATGCTCGACCCTCGTGCCTTTGTATGAGTTCAGTCATTCAATTTCTGTTAATCTCAATCAGCCGATCAGCTTCTTAACAAACCTTGGATTATTCCTTCGTATCACTTTCCGTCTCCATTTGCTTCATACAGAAAATCCAGTATAGCTCTTAACCTGAATATTCAGCTATTCATCTCTCATCGTCATAAGTAATCTCAGTATGTTTCCATTTTTACGGATGGGTCAAAATCTGCAGGGCATGTTGGATGTGGAATCATTATAGCTGATTGAACATTCAGTTATATCGTACCTGCCATATGTTCTGCATTTATTGTTGATGTTGTAGCCATTCTCATAGCTCTGACGACTCATCTCATTTGCAACAACCGCGCGAAAGTATTGCATTTACACTGACAGCCTAAGTGAAGCTCATTCTATTTTATGTATCATCAAGCATATGTTGGTTAGCCTTCACAAAAATGCTTTCAATATTGTATTCTGTTGGATCCCCAACCATGTTGGTATTTCAGGTAATGACATGGCTGATTCTGCTGCTCGATCTGCTACGACTCCATTAACTTTCCTTTTCTGACATGAAGAATTATATACGACATTTTACTATATCTTTGTGGCAGCAACACTGATATTTACAAATTGAGAACAAACTGCATACTATTGAATCCACGTTAGAGCTTTGGCCTGTGTTGCAATTGCGCAGAGCAGATGTCAAGCTCACCAGCCTACCTATAGGACATACTCGGTTGACTCATCTTCATTTGCTGTTCGGAGAACCGCCCCCTCGATGCGATACTTGTAACGTTTTACTTTCAATTCATCATATTTTAATTACTTGCCCGTGTTTTTACCAACATCGCCTTACCTTTTTTGGAAGCTCGATTTTATGTATAAAAGACTTATTATAAAAATCCCCATTCTAACATCTTTACATTTTTACGTGCCATTGGAATTCTAAGTTGTCTATAACTGTTTCATATTTCTTACCATTTTAGTAAATTCACCATGAATTTTTATCCATTTTAATGTATGTAACTTTACGAGAATGTATCTTATCTGATTTTATACTTGTGCTTTACTTTGTGGGGAATTATATCTATGGACTATGTCAACCATCATCTATCAAAAGTTACCTCAAGATAGAATCGAGTTAACATGTCTTATATACTAGTTATTTGGTATTTAATATTTGTAGTGATAGTTACGCCACATCACTCCCCTTCCAGAATTTTATCTGTGATAGATTTCGATGAACAAATTCCTCTAGTTGATTTTTGCGGTTTATTTATTTATATCAACTTTTGTTCATCACATTTTCTTCATTTTTTTTCTGTTTTGTTTATAGCATTTCGCTCATTTTTTCTATATTGTTTATTATCGGGAGACTTAATTTACTTCACCGGATCTTTTTTTTTTCTTTGAGCAGTTTATTTTAATTAAATCAACTGTTTTTAATGTGGATCATCCATCAATATTTGCAAGTTCTTATAACGTCCGGTTCTCCATTGTGGGGATTTTAATCTTAGACTATATCAACCTTCATCCATATAAGGTACCTCTTGATAGATGATGGTTGACATAGTCCATGAATATAATTCCCCAAAATGGTGACCCGGACGTGATGGATACAAGTTAACATATCTTATATACTAGTTATTTGGTATTTAATATTTGTAGTGGTAGTTATGCCGCATTACTCCCCTTCAATATCATTTTTTTAATGACCGGGTCACCAATGTGGGGTATTTAATATTTGTAGTGGTAGTTACGCCACGACTTAACCCCTTAATCTGTTTTTAAAACCGTGTGTTTGGCGCAACATATTCTTCTTTTGGACCTTGTGCCACAAAACATTCTGCATTCAATTCAATTAAATTCATTTCAATTCATTTCAATTCAATTCCGATCATCACTGAGTAATTTGGAATTTAATTTGACGTCCTGCTATTTCAGAGTCAGAAAGATCCCACACGGTAGGGGAGCATAATGCGGAGACCGGGCAATTATTACCCTCTGATCTAAAGTGAGGTAGTGTACCATCAGCATATATGGCAGTACTTTTACTTTCGTTACTTGTACCGCCGGTACAAGTAAAAAGTACGTACTTTTACTTGTACTTCGTTACTTTTTAAATTTAGTACTTTTACTTGTACTTTCGTTACTTTCTTAGGGAAAAAGTACAAGTATTTGTAACGGAAATGTCGAATGAAATCGTTACTTTTTTCTAAAACTTGGAAAGCTTTCTAAAAAAAAAAAAAAAAAAAAAATTAAAAAATGCTTATGTTTTTTTAATTTATAAAATTAATGTGCAATATGTATGCATTCACAGCTAACTTCGTGTTTAAATACCTTGACCTTATAAAATTGTCATCCCTGAAAGGGAAAAGACGGCTCTTTTGAAGAAGAGCTTCATAGTAACATTATTAAAACAACAGTTTGTAAACCTTTAAACAAAGCTCTTTTAGATGGCGTGCGCGAAAGGTTTCGCGATGTGAAATTGCAAGACGATTTATTGTTTGCTGCAGGTCTGGTACCTTGAATCAAATTTAATTGGTTGGAAGAAAAAGGTAGGGATGAGGCTACAAAAAATTGGAAAGAATTGTCCAAACTGAACAGCCTGCTATAACTAATAACGTAACAGAAAAAAACAGGGATTTTAAATTTTCTAAAGCTGAAAACATCATGCCAATCACCAGCGACAAAAGAATTTATGGCATACATGAGCTCAAATGTCGAAACCGAAAGCATATCAATTTTGAATCGATATCCAATCGTAAAAAAATTATATGTGAAATATAATACTGCAGTACCTTCTAGTGCTCCCGTGGAGCGCTTATTCAGCGCGGCTAAGCACGTTCTGAGAAATTCTCGCTGCAGACTCAGTGACCCCACTTTCGAAATGCAATTATTTTGAAAAATGAATAAAAATATTAATTAGCAAGTTATTTTCATTCATTTTTGAGTTTTATGCATTTATTTAATACATTTTAAATAAAAAATGTTGGATTTTGTTATTACGTTTTTCAATTTTCTTTTTGAACTCACTAATAATACATTTTTGTCTTAATACATTTTTTACTAAATGCATTTTTACCTAGTACATTTTTTACTAAAATTATGTTTATTCCCGACCTTGTCAAACAACGCCCAGTCAAAACTCTATAAGAACTTCAGAACTATTTGTGCTATTGAAAACTATTATAATTACTATTTTAACTTACTATTTTAAATTACCGCTGATACTAAAATTCGTTTACAAATTTTAATTATTCCGTTAGGCAGAAATGTTCGGAAAATGATTTTCTCGCATGACTTTAGCATTAGCCATTGTTACAAATAAAACTGTAGACTGTTCTGTTTCAACTTATACTGTACATTCTATTATTTTTTACTAGCTCAAAGATCACAAAGCTATCTGAAACCCCGTGTTTGCTTTGTGCTTTTAAAACGAGTTTCTACAGAGTAAAACAATTTTAAATCAATGGTAATTTAAATAAATAAAAATAATAAACTAAAAATTAAAATCAATAGATAAAATTTCTTTTTCGTGCAAATCCATAAAAAGTTTGATATTAAAATTATATTTGATTTTAAAATTATATTAAACGACTATATTATAAAATTAAGTTATAATATTCTTCCGAATTTAAAAATAAATTAATGTCCATAACTTTCAAAATTAAAAATAATTAAATAAATAACAACAATTTTGCAAACACATTAAAGATCATAAGAATATTATTCAATAAAGTTTTAGGTTACTTTGAATTTTCGATTTCCTAGAAATGTACTTTTAAATCGTTACTTTTTTTGTTTAGTACTTGTACTTTTACTTGTACTTTTTACTCGTTACTTTTTAAAATAAGAACTTTTTACTTTTTACTCATTACTTTTTTTAAAAATACTTGTACTTTTACTCGTTACTTTTTAAAAGTAACGTTGCCATATATGACCATCAGCATGCTTTACTGTTGTATTCGGGTCACCGTAAAAGATGAATACCAAACCGTAGCCAAACATCCATTATTGTAAGTTGTAGTGCGCCATTAAAAAAAAAAAAAGAATTCAGTTCTTTGTATAGTTTTTTTATTAATGTGGTGAAGTGTATTGTTTTGTTTTATTTCATAATTTAGATAAATATAGATTATACATTTTGATAAAATTTAAATTATTTATTTGTTTATTTAACATTATTTATCTGATTTTGTTTTAAAATATATTATAAAGTAAGTTGCTTTGTAATCGTCGATTTTAGTGCATATTTTTCAAATGCTTGTCCGAAAAAAGTTAACAAAAGACATATATATAAGTCACTTATAAATATTTAATTGGGAAAACCATACGAAAAACATTATGAAAAACTGAATAATCCTTATCAAGAGAAATCACAGTATGGTTAAAAAGATTAAAATTGTATTGTTTGATTAAATTAAAAGACAACTTCATTCAGTTATAATTGATATTCAAGCTGATAAATACGCATTTACTCTGATAAGCTTTGATAACAATCAGAAGCAGTTTGATAGCTGTTCTGTTTTTTTGACTCTTAAAAATAACATGTCAACTCTATTTAGTATATTTTTTGGGATAAAAAAGGGAATACATGGAAGGGAATCACCCATTCATGGTGTCAGGATGAAGTGAATTTAAGAATTCTGAAATTGATTTTCATTTCCATATTCGAATCGATTATTTTTGAGGAAGAAATTTTAACTCCCAGTTCACAACGAGCTAGAGAGAGAGGGAGGGGGTAAAAAAAAGAAGAAAAAAAGGAGGGGGCGACTTAATGAAGGGTATCAACAGTGCCATTAACAAAGTAATTAACGTTTTCTGGGTTTGTAATTAAGTTTTCTCCCCACATCTTCGAATTAGTTACGGAGAGGCGCCACGAATCTCGAATGGATGCTGTCATTTGACATGTTGATCAAGAAATTGAATTTAATCACTGAGTCAACGATGTCATTTGCAGCAATTAACTTCCACTTCGACTCCATGTGCTGCACCTGGAATAGCAACTAGCTAAAGTAACAGCTCTGACTTTTATCAAACGCTAAGTGGAAAAAAAACTATTTCTAATGGGGTTTTTTTCCTACTATTTACTATTTTGTGTAGAAATTTTTGCCAGTTTATTAACAAAAAAACATTAGAATTTATATCGTTGGTGAGTTTTTATTCAGGACACAGCTCGAAATGCGTGTTCGAGAATCTGGATACAGCTCGGAATGTGTAATTAAGAAAATAGATACATCTCGATTTCCATGTATTACAAAATTGACTTAGCCATTTAAGAAAATGAAATCGTATTTCTAAGTTTTCTTATGAAAATTGTATTTTTTTTAATGAATCAATGAATGGGGCCATATAAATTTCGATCTGTCTCTTAGTCTTTTTGAAATCATTTTAACAATTCTTTTTACAAGAGTCATCAAGTGTCCTGCATGTGGTACTAAATTAACGTTGTACTAATTTAGATTTTTTTCAAACCACTTAGTGTTCTGAATGACGAAGATAAGTTACATCTTCAATACGCCCAGTCGCCGCCGCATGCCCCTAATAATCGCGATTAGTGTTTCAATAAGTTAGAAAAAAGTAAGAACGGCATTCCTCGTTTAATTCTTTAAAATTCGGTTGAGGCATGTTTCGAGCTGTATCCATTTTGTTAAAAAAGGTATGTAGAGCTGCGTCCAGAATAAGGAGAAAAAATTTTTTTAAAAATAACTCACCAACTATAAACTATACCTGTGTTTCATAGTTTCCGTTGGCATCAAAGCAGACACTTTGTGCACATTCATAATTAAAAAGAAATGATACGTTAGTGATGTCATCACATTTGGGCAATCTAACGTCAATGAACAAATCATACATTAATGAATAAGATGACTGGGATAGCCTGGCTGGTAGAGCGGTGGGCCCATGTCCAAGAGGTCGTGAGTTCGATATCCGCCGGTCGAAGACTCTCCGTGTGGTAAATTTTGACTGGCGCGAGTTAAATCCGTCGGGTCACAAAATCCTTCATGCTCCCATAACAAATCATACCTCTAGGGGTACTGAAGGATCGTTCTCTGGTTCAGGTCAAGATTACGAGCTGTGAATGTGTGAATGAGTCCGTCCTATAATCGGGTTGTAACGCGTGTGTGACTGAAATCGTATTCTTGGCCGGTGATCGCGCCACTGAAAAGCATGAAACGCACCCTCTGCCTTAAATACGTTTAGATAAACAAAGCAGGATTTCTGGATTAGCAAGTCGCATTGGAGACAACAACATGAATAAAATGACTTTAATACCAATAAAAAAAAAAGGGAAAAATTCTTTTAACATTCATTTAAAACAGATAGCCATATGTTTAGCAGTAAATTTAGAGAATTGCGTTTTGAAGTGAACAACTGAGATTACGAAATTCTGAAGCATGCTTATGGTGTTTATCTATTAGACTTTAAAACATAACTAATATAAAGTGCTGATGTCGATCCTTTAGTTTCAACTGATTAAGCAACATCTTTCACTAGGTTATATTCATTCTACCTAATGATGATGCAGTTATTCCTCTTTTAACAATAGATTGCCTAAGGAAGTTATTTTGACTGCTTTTAATTTCAATTAGAAATACAATGATGCATATTATGACACAATTTCTTAGAATTTTGTGACTTTTTGTGCAACATATAATTTTTTTTACTGTTAATATTTACTAATAACTTGTTATATAACTGTAAATAATATTAAAAAAATTTCAAAATATTAATTCCAAGCAAATTTATTTTACGCATTCACAATCCAGTCATTTTGACTGCTTTTGGGCAATATACTAATTTTCCGTCTTTCTAGTGTTAATGTAGTTCCTGTGATTTTTTTTTTTTTTTTTTTTTTTTTTTTTGAAGTGGAATAAGTCAAATTGTAACAATTTTATGAAATCTCTTACTATCCTACTTTTATATTTATAATCATATATTAATGAAGCCGAATTTGGATTATAACAAGCAAATGAATTATAACTAATATTATTCGCTTAGCATGAAAAATTTCTTCTCTCTGCTTGAAAAAAATAAATAAAACTATTTGACAATCAAAAATCCAATTTAGTTACTAATTAAACGTGTCATGTAATAGTAAATTCTGATTTAAACTTTTTAACTTAAATATCTTTTATTTAGTTAAACTTTTTCTTAAATCTTAAACAACTTTATTAAGTTACTTTTTAAAAAAAAAATTTTTTTTTCGCTTTAAAATATATTATTTACTGCTTATGATCCATGTACTTTTTAAACTAAAAGAAATATATAACACTTAAAGTTCGCTTAGCTAAAAAGCTAAGCAACTTTACAAACTAAATTTATTGGTTTACAATAGAAAGTTCTACTAATACAACGAAAATTAATTATATCAAATAAATGCAAAGTTTAATTTAAACAAAGTTGCTAAGTTGTTTCCCTATCCATATCCATTAAAAGAGTGATTTTTTGTTTAAAATTTATAATGTATCGTACTGAACATTTTAATAATAAAATCTCCATGATAAACATTTTGGCCAAATCTCAAGGATTTTGAGTTTTGTAAAGGTATTTCTCTTAAGGTGCAAATATATATTAGAGGCAAAAATTAAATGAGTTTACATATTGTCCTGATTTTTGAATGTACGATCTTTAATTTCGAAATGTTTAAAGAAGTGCCGTGATGGCTCAGGGGATAGAGCCTTCCAGGGAGCAGAAACATGTTCGAATCACAGTGATGGCTGGTCGTTGCGAATTCCGGCTTGCACAGGCCACAGTGCTGACGTAAAATATCCTCAGTGGTAGACGGATCATGGGTTAGAGTCTCCTTGCTGTCTAACTAACCGTGGGGGGTTTTCTTTGGTTTCCTCTTCCTGTAGCGCAAATGCGGGTTAGTTCCATTAAAAAGTACTCCACGAAGGCAGATTTCTCTTAGTACTTGATCCAGGAGTTCCCTTGTCTTCTGAATTAGGTTCAAAATGACAAGGCTACGGAGTTGAACATTAGTAAATCCAAAAATTGGGTCAGCTGTTCATCAACGGTTATAAAATAAAATATTTAAAGAAGTGAACTTGCCGGAGGCAGCTAGTTTATAATATTAATAATGCAAAATAATGAATTTGTAGCATTTTTGCAGAAAGGTTTCAGAGTTAGAGTGCATTTTGTTCTTATGAAAGAGATACGCACAAAAAAAAAAAATAAAAATGAATGACCTTTTCAAAATAAGCCTATTCATTTAGCATATTCAGTTGTAATATTTTGAGGTGATTGTCTTTGCATCATTCCTGTTAAATGTAAGCAGATTATTTGTACTGTCTAAAATCTTGTTTTTAAGGCATTTGATTCTCAGTAGGAGAGAATTTCACTGCGTTTAAATTGTACCTTCCTTTTTAAAAAGATTTATTTCGATGACATCCATAACTGCCCAGAAAATTGGATTCGAAAAAGGTCTTAACCTGTTAATTGCATTATCGATAATGACGTGAATTGCTGTTGATCTTTGGATTACAGTTAAACCTTGCAACAAAAAACTTCCTTCATTTTTACAAAATTCTTATTTGAAATAAGTTTAAAATTTTTTTGTTTCAAAATGTTGCACTATGGTGGAGTATGTATCCCGTGTCACACTCGCTTGTTTCGATTCGAGCAATCTTTGTATTATATAACCACTGCACAATACGTGTCCTGAAAAATACCATGACAAAAATCATTGCTGTGATAATATAAAACCTTCTACTATCACCAAAAAGTTCTATTCAAATCTTTCTACCTAATAAAATATATTTCAAAATGACATCGATGGGAAAACTTCTCAAAACTGTATTTTGCCGACTCTTTCCTTGATCAGAGTCTTCGCCTAAAGTTTTATTTTCCAGTGTTTGATCAGACTGCACTTTCTCCGATGATTCCCATCTACTCTAACTTCTCATTTATACGAAGACTGAAAACAGTGACATGAAAGCGGTATTTCGACATCACAAGCCGGAAAAATTCTTGTCAATTTTTCATCATTCACATCAAGTCAGGAACTCCATCTTGCAAGGATAGGCAACAAAAAAAAAGTTTCATGAGATGCAAGGAGCTAATCATCACATAACCTGATTTCTGACTGCGATTTTTTAATCCAGCGGTATTTAACAATCCACTCTACAGAGGCGGGATAGCCTGGTGGGTAGAGCACTGGGCCCGTGTCCAAAATTATGGCCGGAAACATATGAATTATTCTCATTCTATGATAAATGTTAATACTTCTAGGCCTCTTTTCTGAAGTCCCAATCCTTTATTTTTAATTCGTTTTTGATTTAACAGTATTCTCACTTTTTTTCCAAATGATGTTTCTTTCTACTTAAGACAGACGGCAGCACAATAAACAATTTACCTAAAATATGCCAATGAAAATAATGGGAAAATAAATAAGAATAAAAATGTTGTCAAAAATAATTAGGAAATAAATATTTCTTTCTTACATTTATTTAAAAAATATATGTATTTTCTGAAGTTTGCCTCTTCTAGCTTAAGCCGCCCTCTTGAATTTACTAAGAGAAGGTCTTTTCTTATTCTTGCGATGTTAAGAAAATGTGTTTTGCAACATTGACTCCAGTCTTTATTTGGAATTAACTTAAATTTTGATAATCTCTTCTTTGACGATAGAAATCTTCTGTCAGGAAATGGTTGAAACATGTTTCATCATTGATTTCCAGTTAAAATATGTGTTCTCTAACTAGTCGAAAAAGCCTGGATAGACAATTAATTATATAATGGTTATAATATCAAAACTATTAAAGCTCATGGGGCTCAGAGCTCCGGTAGAGTTCTCTAGCTTGTCAGAACATTTTGATTCCTCTTCACACAAAGCGCATAAATATATTTAACTATTAATTAATTTAGATACGGATATTCGTGATAGTTTTTAAATACTACTTTTTCGAATATCATCTAAAATAAATGAAGTGATAAGACAAAAGAAAACGTAAATATTAACTTCCAAACTGAGATTATAAGTCAATTAAAACTGAGTTTGATTTTTTGTTATATTAGCAATCGTTTTTATTTTCTCATTATTCCTACAAACATGACTCAAACGACCCTTTCATCCAGTAAACAAAGGGTAAATAAAGATAAACATCGTAAAAAAAAGCAGAATTTATGAGGGACAAACAGCCTCTGCTCTGTAAAGAAGAGGAAACAAAAAATGACACGAATATTTCACTTTTAATTCTAGAAATGTGGCATATTTTAAACGTAGCAAACAGAATATAGAAAAATGATAGTGTTCGGGAAAATGGGTGGCGATGATGTATATTGAGAGAGTAAACAAAAAATAATAATAACAGTTCCCCATCGATTAAACATGACTGTAAATTTTCTTCATCAAATCGTCTAGGAGAAATATACCGTACAGTGCACACAGAAAAAAATTTTCAAATTTAAAAAAAGTTGTGTACGTAAAATTCGATTTCTCAAAAAATAGTCGTCCTATTTTGTTTTAATTCTGTAATTTGCCCAATAAATCTATATACGTTAAAATACTGTAAATCATTGTAAACCTTTCACTTTATAATATTTTAGACTATCTATCTATCTATATTATATAAAACGCTAATACGTACGTATGTATGTATGTATCAATAAAACCGATGATATTTCTTTTCTCGTGCTGGCAGCAGTTTTCATTTTTTATTGATTGCATTCGGCGCGCAAGAGCACGTAGTGAGCAACCAGATAACAATAACCAGAGTGAGCATTATCAGGTTGTTCAATTCAGATTCATGCACTAAAAACATGACAATATTTAATTTAAACTCAATTGGGTATACTATAGCCTACGTCACAGGTTGTGTTATTCCTACTAAATTTAACCCATGAACAGCATTTTCTGCGAGCCTAACTTCAAGTCACAAATAAACAAACGAAGTGTTTGATCGTTTAAATAGCTGCTGGCCAGATTTTATTGCATTATAAAGAAAAGTAATTGATATTCGATTTTTGATTAATAATTGATTTATGTGGATAGTGGCATAGAATTTAGCATTGCGTCATGGTAAATGTTATTCCTACTAAGTGGAAGTAGTTGTGTTTTTTTAATATTATACCCAATAAGGAATTAATTAATTAATTGAAGTGAGAATGCTTTAAAAGACCGCTGTTGAATTGATATTTTTCTACTGGGAGCTACCTAAACGTCTAAAAAACGGTTAAGTGTTTGTATTGAATGCATTGAATTTTTTTATATTTCGCGTTTATTTATGCATTGAATTTTCACGCTTTAAAATGCAGAGTATTAGTGAAGCAATATTTGATAATTTATTTTGCTAATATGTTTCTTATTTAGCTAATGATTTGATTTTTTCACCATGTACAATCTAGATAGCTAATATACTTTTTTAAAAGCCAATAAGAACATTGGTAGAATTCTTCTACATAAGTACAATACTATGTCTTTGATGATAAAATACTATGTCTTTGATGATAATATATTATGTCTTTGTGCTAGAACATTGTGTTCATTGGCGAGCGATACCAGCGAGCCATGGTTCACGGCGTGAACCACATAGGATTGCGTAGCAATTCTCGGGGATGGCGAGCGTTAGCGAGCAGGGGGCGGAGCCTCCTAGTTATTAAATAAAATAATAGAAATGTAATAAATAATTATTAAAAATAATTTTTTGCATGGGATCTTCACATAAACGAATTATATAATTCTGTGCTAACATTCTTCAATTCGCTCAAATAGCTAATACGCAAAAAGAAAAATTAACTTTAAAGGGTTCAAACTTTCGACCGCTCTCCTGGTCAAACTATTCAAACCGAGAAGTCCGAATCCCCCAAACATTTAGAGTACATCTTTGTGTCGTTTTGAAATATAAAAAAAAATTCGTCTACATTTATTAATTAACATACTTGAGGTCACTCATTTTAACCATTACGATTGAATCCTAATACGTGAAGAACGCTGTTGCTTTTTTCACACCGGCACATATAGCTCTATTAAACAAAACACATACACATTTGTACAACTTGCTACCTCTACTCTAATTCATTCTAACACCTTCCCTTTTCAAGAAGAAGCGAGAAACGTTTATGAGCAAAATTTTCTTTTGTTCCAATCCTTCTTAGTTATCTTTTGTTCTAAAATCCTTCACCACAACCCTTTTCAATTTCGGAATTAAACACAAAGCAGTGTAAATTCGAACTTAGCTGAGAAAAGTATGTCTCATTTTAAAACTGCACGAATTGTTATGCTGCTTACAAAACATTGCTTCTCTCGTTTTCTTTACTGGGAGGCAAATTTTAACGCTCACTTTTCAGGAGAGAATATTTGGGATTTTTCATCTACGTTTCGTGTAAGAAAATTTTTCATCATTTTTTTTCACTCCGTTTGGAAAAACAGATTTAAAATAAATATCGATTCTTAAAACAAAAGTTTCTGAAGCATTACAGTTCAACTTAAGTCAGAGAAAGAAATAAGTGCTCCAAATCTTACCAAGTGTGTTGACACTTTAAAAAATTAAATTATTTAATTTGAGAATATAAGGTGCTTAAAAAATGTATACGCTTTATATTATTTTTACATTATAATAATTTTATTCTTAAAATAACTTTCAAATTTCATTTTTTTTTAAATCCTGGGATTGAGTTTGATTATTTTGATGAAAGAATGTTTTTATGTAAAGTGTAGTGATGGTTAAAAAAAAGCAAAGCTTCCTGTTGTTGCCGCATTCGACAAAATCGAATGCTTTTTAAAAAAAAGAAGCTGAATAATGATTTCCGCAAATGTATGAAAGCATTTCAAAATAATTCGTTTTATTGAAAAGAAAAATCAGAAATTTTCGAAATATGCTGTTTTTAATTGTTAACATTAGTGCAACAATTTAGGTTATACTTCTTACCTAACAGAATATTTTTTTTCGACATTGCTGATTTTTATATATACTTATCTAATTGCTTACAAGCATATCGACTTGAATTATACGTTTCTAAAATGAATATGCATTTTAATGGGAAGACATTGCAGGTATTTAATGAATATCATCAGACTCAAAACATCTTCTTTCGTGATCAAATGACCCTTGTTGAAATGGTGCGATCAAAAGAAACAAATCCATTCACAATTTTGTAATTATCGGCTCTCAAAATAACCTTACTTGAATAATGTGACGACAATTCAGAGCATTATTTCTTTTTAAGAACTATTTGAAAATGTGTACACATTTCGTTTCATTTCTATTTTTAATGAAGATGACATTAAAGTTTTAGTTTAGAGTGAAAATTTACAATCTATGTATTGATGTAAAATAAATAGATTGATATTTAAATATTTTATTATAACTTGCGTACTTTTGGAAGAAAAGAAACTTTTTGGAAACAAATTGAACTTAAATAGTGATTAAATGATATTATTGATTAATTCACTTACGATTTGTTAAAATTCATAATAATATTTTGCTTGTGCTGTATGTTTGATGAACAAACAAATTTTATTTCAAGAAATATTGTATCCTAAATGAATGATTCTAGAAAAGGTGTAGTAAAAATAACTTTATTGACTCTTGCGATATCTGATTGTCATTATAAATTTTAGCGTTGCTGAATATAAAAATGGTGGCAGCTACTTCATACCAAGTAGTGTAAAAGAACATTCTTGGTGCTACACTATCCTCAGTTCTTGGTGTGGTGAAACAAGAGTAATGTATCACTACCATTACACGCATTTGGTGTAAAGTCATTGCCACAAATTTTGTTAAAATTTATTTTTAAAATTTCACACAATTCAAATGGAATTAAGTCATGTAATATAAATCATTGTATTGCATATTTGTGTCACGATATTATTTAGAAGGAGGTTAAATGGTCATGTTCAACACTATCGTCCGCTGGGGTCAGTTTACCCAGCTCTTAACTATTGGTCACAAAAGACCCTGTCGATGACTGTCAGTTGGAAGGAGAAAAAAAATAATTTCTAGACTCCGGTGGACAGAATTGATTGATGGTCACTCAATATATTTTCGTTGTCATTTCTGCCTATAAAAACTGAAAATCGTATGACGTTACCTCATTGGCTCGGGTCACCATCATGCGTCCTTCTGTTGAAAAGGGCTTTAAACATTCTTGATTCTCTTGTTACTGCGTTGAGAAGGGAAACAAATCATTTCTTCAATGAACAGAATAAACAGATCCATTCAAAATAAACATATTTATGTTTTTTTTTCTTCTTTCTTTCAAGTACTTTTCTTTCATACTTTATTGGAGATGCCTGTTTTTGAGAATGCGTCCTTCATCCCCCCACTATCATGATGATGATGATGTGAGGAAGGCGTTATTTGCAATCTGTTACTTATTCAGAAATGCCTTAATGAGACTCATAAGGGAAGAAGCCCCCTTTCTGCCTAAAGAGAGAAAATTAACCAACATTCCCGAGAGGGGGGGAGGGAAACACCCTCGGACATTCTGTCGAAATGCAAATGGGAAGGGAGGAGAGACAAAAAACACCCATTAGTGCGTGAGAAAATAATCGAAAAGCAGATGGGAGGGTGGGAGGGGGGGGGGACTTCTTAAAAGGCACTCATTTTAATGTCTTCTAATAATAGAATTTTTATTAAGAAATCAATTTAGTTTAGAAGTTATATTAAATTAGTTTTCTTCCAAAATTCGCTTCCTCTTCTAAGTGCACTTAAGAAGAAAGTAATAAAGTTAATTGTATATTCAAATGAAATGAAAAACCAAAATCCATTTTGCAAAGTAGTGTAAGCAATGGTCGGATGTAGCTTACTACAAGTGCAACTACTGTAGTGCGCTACCTTTTTTTCGTAGTTAGTAGTGTAGTGCGCTACTTTCTTAAAAAAGTAGTGTAGTGAGAGGAGCGATACAAAGGAGAAAAAAAAAACAGTAGTTTGTATCGATTCCTGGCAAACTACTTTTAACGTTAGTTTAGAATAAAAAGAGGGCTCTTAATGCAACTCATTTGATGATGTTCGAGGGTCCGTCAAGGGATGAGCGTTGATAGGAATTGCGTATAAACTAACCATTATAAAAGAATAGATAATGAAAGACTTCGGTCACACTTTCACACGCGAATGCAGAATCGCGAAACATTTATACTATTTCAAAGGAAGGAAACGCATTACTTCCAAATCTTTTAAACAGACTTTTCATTTTGATCCAGTGTTGAGCGCGGTATAGCCTTCTTTGGTTCTTGCTCAAAAATATTTAAGCAAACTATAAACTCGTCACTTTAATCGCATTCCAATTTAACTAAACTACTTATTTCCTTGGTCTTTTTTTTTCCTTAGAGATTAGTAAGATTCAGTGAATCTCCGGTCATGCACCTGCCCCCACCCCCCTTTAATATTTCCTGCTCGTTTTCTTGAGAGTGAGAAAAGTCGTATTGAAGGGGTTAAAAAATGACTTTTGTTGTAGTCATTGATTTTCCCTTCTGATGCTTGAGATTATTTTATCCTCTGATCTGAAATCTTAATCTAAGATATTTGGTTTTAAAATTGGAGAGAATGAAGGTGGAAAAAAAAGGAGTGATCGGAATCAAGATAAAATTTTCATTCACTTTTTTACTATATTCATTCATTTACTATATTCATTCTTACTTATATTCATTCACTTTTTATTAAATATAATATATTTAATTATTAAATATAAAAAATATGAAATTTATAAGGTATAAAAAAAATGACTGGTTCTTTTACTTTGTAAGCATAATGCGAGCGATGAGATCCCAAAATGCGGCCTTTATCCGACGTTATAGGCTCTAAGTAACTCTCCTCTGTATCTCGGGAGGGTTCCTATTAAATTTCATCTTAAATGCACAAATTAATTACCATATTTGAGATCACCCCCCGTGAACCATTAAATTTGAGTCTTCCTAGTATGCTAAAATCCAACTATTAGATCAAAATCTTTTCAGCTTGTTTCTTTTTTTTTTTTCTTTCCTGTGCGCACTATACAAAGATAACCTTATATCATTCAAACAGTTAAAAATGGAAACTGCTTTTATCCATCTTGAGTTAAGTTTTTTATATTTTTAAAAATTTCAATATAAATGATAAGAGGGGAACATCTCCATCCTATTTTTTTTTTCGTAATTTTTTTATATTAACTTATGCGAGAGCTTTTAAAATGACGATTTCGAAAGAGATAAATAAATTTTCTCACAACAATTGATGATAACCATTTAAAACAAAAAGTAAGAAAAGAAATTCGAGAAAAAGAGCTTATTGAAATGACTTCGGAGTTGAATTGAAATGATTTCAAAGAAGAAGGGGAAAAAAACCTGGCGGGAACTCATAAATAATAATAGCACTTTACCGCCCATTAAATTTCAACTCTACTTTTCTCCGGTCTGCAAAACGGTATTTTTTACTAGAGGTTTAACAGTTAATAATACTTATTTAATATATTTTTTTTAATTCTGCCTCAGTCCTTGCTAACCTCCTTCGTAATTTCAAGTCTTATAATTTTTCTCTACAAAACGAAATATAACACAAAGTTGAAAATCCAAAAATAGCGGCGTCGCTTACAATTTCTCAACATAGATGAATTATTCAAATATCTCTTTCATATTCTTCCTGTGTATTGGGAGAAGTTGCTTTTCTTATATCTAAAACAATAAAAAGACATGAAATTTAAACTCTGCTCTTGTGACAAACTAACTTGTTAAGGAAACACAGGAATAACTTATTAGAAATGGTTTGTTTAAAGGCGAATGAAAGAAGTAAATCCCCTTTGAATCTAAAAAAGATTCTATGTTAATTTATTATTGCACGTCATAATGATTTGATTCAGCCTTTTTTATTTAAAATTCATTTATGTGTTATGTTCCATTATACATAACTGCTTCATAAATCATATTCTTCTTTTAAATCATAAACAACTCTCTAAGAACACTTGAATACATTGAGACATGAGTTATTACACTACAGTTCATAATGAAGGGTCATATTTTTGTATAAGATGAAAGAATAATACTTATCTGTGAAAAAAATTTTATAAATCAATCCAAAACGATAAAATAAAACGATAAATTCATAGCCTAACTAGTCGTTAGGCTTTTCACCCTAATCGGGTTCATTTGGCCGAAGAGCATTATTATTTTGCCATGCATTTAAATAAAGAGTGTAAATGTTTTAGTATTAGAATGGAAACATTTCTCTGTGGACACTTCTTGTATTAAAGGAAGAGATGTCCCACCTTCAGGACAAATGATTGTGGAGACCCCTAATAAAGAAAACTGTTATTTTTATTAATATAGATTATTCACAATTAATATAATTAGTCAGCTTCAAATCCTCAAGAATAAATTAATTGAAATGAATAAAATGTCATTGAAAATGTAAAGTGATGCAATTCATATTCTAGGGTTTTAAATAATTTATTACTATCTATGTCACGGAAAAACTTTCTTTTCGGGATGTAAACGTTTTTAGATAAAAACATTACATAATCATTTCTAAAATTTAATGAGCGTAACTAGTAATTTAATATATGATTTAAAAATTAAACTTATGAAACAATTGTCGCACGAACCACTTAATGTATGAAGTTTTTCTTTTTTTCTGTAAACCATTCGTGCTGTTTTTTTTTCGTTTTCCAAAACAAAATATTTTAAAAAACAACTTTATCAACTTAACAGTTAAAGTGGTGCAATACTTATTTTATTTTACAACCGTCGTTGAACAGCCGACACAATTTTTAGTTTACGGCTACCAATGTTCAACTCCTTAGCTTTGTCATTTCGAATCCAATCCAGAAGGAACTCTTGGATCAAGTATTGGGAGAAATTTGCCTACTTGGAAAACTTTTTCAGGTAATTAGCCCGCGTTACATGGAGAAGAAAACACACGGTTAGGCAAGGGAACCCGTCTACTACTGAGGATATTTTACGTCAGCACTGTGGTCAGTTCGAATAGATCAACTATCTCTGGGATTCGAACCAGATTTGGGAATCGAGCGTTCGCTATACTTACTAAATTTCTTTCAAATTAATACGCTATGAACTTATCAAATTATTTAAATTATTTACAATGATTAATCTTTTTGAAATTGTGTTAATCCATATATATTTACTCATTGAATGAGGCTTGTTTTACAATATTTCAATACTGTATTTATTATTTATTACTTGATTTCCAAAAAGGAATTTCAGTAGCTGGGTCGGAATCTTGGACCCCTTGATGTGAATTTCACTTTTTGAGTATTTCACTATTTCTATGGAATTATTTAATCGGATTAAAAAAAATTCGTGCATTTATTAAACTCATTTATTCAAAGATAATTTATACAAAATATCATTTTTAAAATTATTTTCATTGTCTATTTAATACATCAAATTTGAAAATAAGATTCAAAAAGTAGTTTCGATTGAAGAGAAAATGATGATGCATCTGTCAAATAGTTCCTAAATAATGAAATTTCAAAAAAATGTGTTTTCTTTAAAACGAGAATCATTCCATAGATTCCGTTTAAATTTTATATTTTGTCGCTTTAAATATAAAATTATGTGAAAGTTTGTAGTCCGTGCATTTCAAACTTTATCAGAACATCGTACAAGTAATATTAAATTATCTGAAAAATAGCATTTTGACTGAAGTTATTTTTAAGTAAACTTGTTTTACAATTACGTGCAAAAAATATTTTTATCAGCTTAAACAGATATATAATGAAATACGCAGAAAGTAAAATGAACTTCGAAGAAACGAAACTTTCAATTGCTCTCCTCAGTTGTGAGACTCTATTTTTCCAAACAGTGGTAAACTTCCCCTTCTTGATATTCATAAATCTAATTCCCTCGGGAAGGAAAAGGTATATTTCAGATGAAATAAGTTTCTGTGTCTAATAAGGTCATGTCAATTGTCGTGTGTAAAAAATGAATTTAAAAACTCTCGAATCATTAAGGTTGCACCTAAGCCATGGAAATCTGATCATTCCATCAAGAACAATTATTGAGGGGGACGAAGTTAAAATACTCAGAATAATGAGTTAATTCACATACGAAAAGAAGAAAAAAAATTCCATCGATCAAAATTTGCTACCAGAATTTTTCAATTTCTTAATTGCCATTTAACTCATTTGAATTTAAATCAAAGAAAATCATGAAGTTTTTCCCTATTTGTCTAAAGATCCCTATTTGGGACTTTGAAAAATTTCCAATTATTGAGGGGACCCCACCGTACCTCCCGCAGACTTTCAATCAAAAGTTATTTCGCTCTTTCAATAAACAGTACGGAAAAGAAACCCGTATACTACTGAATAACCTTTAATCTAATTAAATATCCAACTTTTTTGGAGAACTCAATTTTTCAGAAACTATTTGACCGGTTTCGTTCAAGTTTTGAATTTTGCCATATTAAATTACATTCTTTAAAAATATGCAAAAAATTGTATCTGACACTTGCAATTTAATTTTTTTTCCCGATTTCTTATAAATAAAGTAGTTAAAAATAATGTTAAAAATTTGAAAATAATATAATAATTATTAAAAATTATTTTTTGTACAGAATTTACTTTGGATAAACGAATTTTATAAATGTGTGCAAAAATGTTTTAGATTCGCTTAAAAAATTTCTCAATATATAGAGAGATACGCAAAAAGTAAAATTAACATTAAAGTATCCAAAGACTGCTCTCTTGACCCAACTATGACGGTTCCCCCCCCCCTCATATTTTTAAGGAAAGAAATTCAAACCCGTTACGGAAGGAAAAAAAAACATTTCTATAGAGATGGTGCGTTTTTGTGTCTTTATTTTATAACCTAAAATATTAACGCCGCTAATTAATTAAATATTTGTGTTCACCTGTTTGAAAAGTTATTCAGGGTGTTTTGAATAAATTCTGTTTATTTATTTATTTATCATTTTGTTGCTCACTGCACACAATCTAGATCAGTGGTCGGAAGTAAGGCACTTCAAGTAGTGAAAATACTGTAGTCGCTACTTTTTTTAGTAGTTTGTAGTGTAGTGCGCTACTTTATTAAAAAAAAGTAGTATAGTGAGTAGTGCGATACAGAATACCCCCCCCCCCCCAAGAAAGAAACTGTAGCTTGTAGCAATTCCCGGCAGCTACTTTTAACCGTTAGTTTAGTAAAGAAACATGGTTCCATTTTTCGAATTTGCTGTGTAGGAATCTTCAAAGGTCCGTCAATGGATTCAATAAAAATGAACCAATTAGCGATACAGTTGAGCGTCTACAGGAATTACGTTTCTAAAATCATGCGTGACTCATATTTAAAGTAGCCATTACGAAAAATGAACAATTAATCATTTTGGTCACACGTATTTCCGTAATTTTTTAGAGGAAATGAAAGAGCTTCAAACAATTGCAAGTATTTAATAATTTCACATTTCTTAAATTCACTGTCGAGAAAGACATAAAAAGTGGAAGATCAAATGAACAAAATCGGAAAGAAAAAAAAATGTTTTGGAATGGCTCATGTAAACATTAATAAATTTTTCTTAATTATTTGTTTAACGTAAGCCAATTTCTTATTCAAAACTGATTTGAACATAAGTATAATTTAAGTTCTCTAGCAGCAAAGTTGGTGTCCGCAGTGAAGTAATTACTAAATTCAAAAGTAGTCAAGTACATTTAAAAAATAGTAGTTGTAGTTCACTACATTTGTAGTGAACTACAAAAATAATGTAGTTTTTTCGACCACTCATACAGCCTTAAACTCATTTCGTTGTTATTTTTAGGCTGTCCCTCGGACAAATGTGACGTTCTGGAAGAAGCAGACGAGATCGCCGAGGTCAATGGAAGAATGCTGGACAATTGGATCTTGACCGACATTTCGGACTTTCTCCAAAGGGTGAGGAAAGTTTTTTATTATTTTGTCTCCATTCGAATCAGGTGGCTGAACAAAGACATTAATCTTATGGTCACCGCAATGAATGAATGAAGGAAGGAAAATACTTTTTTGGCACTGAAAGTAAAAGATCTATTTACTGAACGGATATGACGCAATCTAAAATTATTGAAAAATAAATGTAAAATTAGTATGAAGTTCATAAATGAAACTTTTGAAACTCATGGAAGGGGGCCAAAGTGTTTCTTTCTTCCACTCAGTAATATTATACTTTTTTCATCGGAAAATTAATACTTTTGCATAAAACTCTTTGTTATATTAACCAGGATTTATGAAATTTTTTACTGAGAGGAATCACCCATTAAGCATTGAACCAAATTCAGTGAGTTTATTCATTTGTACTGTACTCCAGTTTAAGATCATTCACTTTAAATTTTAAGACCTAGAATAATGTAAACATTTTATCACACTAATAATATACATAAAATAATGAAAATGAGTTTAATAAACTTTTCGTAAATTAGCTTTAAATATGTGTTAGCCACTTGAAAGTTCACTCATCAGCACCGCTGAGGGAATTATGTATTAATGGAAAAGTTCATTTTAAAATATATTATCCAATCTTCGCAAAATAATAAACACCGCAGGCCGATGCACTTCTTCGATAATTTTTAGATTTTGATTGACTCTTTTATTTTACGGACGAAAATGACATCCCACACACATATGTCGTAGAAAAAAGCAAAAAAAAAGAAAAGAAAAATGAATGGCAGTTACAGAAATTATTCGAAATTCCTTTGAAACTCTTAGTTAAAAATCTTTTGAAGGCTTCGATTGAAATCAATTTTCAATCCCGAATAATAATAGTGAAACAATAAATTAAAGTAATATCAAAATTGCTATGGTGACTCACAGTTTAAAAAATTTGATTGTAAATGATATCGGACCAACTGTCTCTTTTTTTTTCTAATGAAAAAGGGGATGATTTGAAAGAGTGAACTGAATATCTTCAATACAGGCTATTGAGGCATTGTTTCAGGTTTTCACTCTTAATCGAATGAGCATGAATCATAAGAGATAGTCAAGTAATTTTTAAAAAAATAGTTTTTTTTTACATATAAAGCATTATTTTTGGAGTACACGATCATGAAGATCGTGTACTCCAGAACCCTTGTAACTTCAAAACTATTAGTCTAATGAAGTGAAATATTATCTCATCTGTATAAAAAAGTTTTATTGAAAAATATATAACTTGCCTTTTTCGATGAAAATGTAGGATGGATCTCATTCGATTCAGCGCAAACAATATCTCACTTATTTATCTAAAAAGAAATTTAATTCTCTTCTTCACATCTCGAAAAAAAAGAAGGAAAGCGGTCACAAGGGAATGTATCATTTATAATAGCATAACAAAACTTCCTATGAAACAAAATCTTGTAGATTAACTTTTCTGAAGAAACTTTTAGGGTATTAATGACTGGATTATCTAGAAATTACCTGAAAATAATTTTTTAATTTTTTCAATCGTTAAGCAAAATAGATTAAAAAAAACAATTCAATATAAGAGTTGTCTTGTTTGTTAAACAAATATGCACATGAATGCATTCTTACTATTTATTAAGAGACGAAACCAGATATTTTTCTGGAAAAATAACGGACTTTACCATCGAAATAGGAAGGTAATAATTGAGTCAGAACAATTGTAGAACTTGTAGCGGTGCCCTGCTCCTATAATTTCACCTTTACTTGGTGATACAGAAAGCACTTGCACTCCAACTTGCAATGACTCATATTGAGAAACAAGTTTTCTACCAGCAGCCAACGCTACACATCAGTTTACCTCGTGCTCTGGTTGGTGAAGTATGGCTATCCCATAATCTTACTTTTATAACAAATCGGAAACTCATTGTTTTCAATTATAAAACTTGTTTATCCACATTCAATTCCATGTGAAAAAATAATCTTGATAATTATGTTTCACTTAATAGTGATCAAACATATTTAAGTTTTAAGGTATTCAAATTTTTACAAAATTTTTTAAATAAAGTAATGAAAAATAATAAATGAAGAGCTTAGAAGATGAATTGTCATTTTTTAAGAAATTGATATTTAATAATATTTAAATTTTTTTACTCTTATTTAAATAAATAACATTCATTTATGTAGCAAAATCTTTAGTTCCGAAAATACTAAGTGAGTGACGAAGTAAATAACACTATTTCAATAATTTTCGAGTGACAGAACAAGTCAACTTAGCAACAAATAGTCAACAAGCAATCCTTGAAAATCACTCGCTTATCATCGAATGCTAAGACGATGGGAGAAAATGGAAAATTTGAAACAGCAGTTGCAATAAATTAAGTAGAAATATAAATTGTTTTACGAATGAGGAATTAAAAAATAGAAAGAAAAAAAATAGCTCTTAAATATGGCTTCGACGGATAATTTTATTGTTTCTGGTTTACTATCAGACAGATACTAGCAGTTCATTTCTGCCCTGTTAATGAATTTAATTCTGAGCAAAGTCGTGTTGAAAATAAATATTATTTTGTGCTTAAAAAGCTTTTTCAATATTTTATGATCGTTTCAAGTTGAATACTCGTTATTAATAAGGGTTGAAAAAGAAACTAAATAATCAATAAATAGGTAATTGCTAACGCTACGAAATCATGCACAAAACTGAAAGAGATATGCAGATAAAATTTAACCAAGTTAAAACAATTCTAGTTTTTTTTTAATTTAATATTATTTGTAGCTTTCCTCAATCGCTTAACGAAATTAGATCAGAAATTCAATCGATCAAAATACCCCTCAGGGGATTTACCCTCTTTAGGTTAACACTGGGAGTCAGCCCCCGGGGTACCCTAGTGATCTGTCCTCCCTTCGTTTTCTTCTCCCTTTACTCCTACTTTCCCCTATCTCTTGTCGTGGTAGCCAAATTTACTGCTGAGAGCTTTTCGTCTGTGTTCAATTACCAACCTGTTGTATCGGACCCTGATGGGAAGAGACCACCCACGTGTTCCCCATGAGTGGAGACCCGTGTCCCTGGAAAAGAGGATCCTGGTAGTTAAGGGGTATCATGGTACTCCAACACACTGCTTTGGCCCGTGCTACAGGTAAACGGGAGGTGCAAATTGAGCAGTATGCCTCAACCGGCTAGTCACGAAGGCCATCTGCTGGCTGGAGTCAAGCCCGGGGTCACTTACTGGGCACCTTGTTAAAGACGGAGGCTGCTTCAGGGTGACTCATGGGCATATAGCTATCGGCCAGCAGCATCGATATTAAGTAACGAATTGGTGGCAGCAGCATCTTGTTATTTACACCCCCTAATTTGGACTCCGTGGTATGTGGCGACGCTGGTTGTAGAAGTGCTTTTACTTTCTATGGCTGAAGATAGTACCGTGTTGAGTTCCGCACACCAATACAAAAAACAGTGGAATATTCCTTGCACCATGTGATTATTGTCGTTACTTTTTGATGACACTGACAAACCCAAAAGCATCAAATACATATCTCCATTTCTGATATTCAAGGTTCTTCTTTCCATTCTGGAAGAAGTTGCCTCTGTAAAAAAGCTACGCTCAGGTGACCTCTTAGCTGAAGTCTCCTCTGCAAAACAGGCTACTATTTTATCAACATGCACCACCATGTGCTCATTTAATTTAACAGTCACACCTGATAGATCACTAAATATCTCTTGCAGCGTCGTATCAAAAACAGAATTCATAAATTATACAGAGGGCATGATATTAGAAAGCCTTCAACTCAAAGCGTTACACCTGTTAGAAGGATTAAGATTCGCAGGGATGGTAAACTCATCCCTACGAAGCACCTTATCCTCACTTTTATGTCATCCAAACTACCAGCTGACGCTAAAATGACTTTGATTAACTGCCCGGTTATGTCCCAAATCCTTTGTGTTGCTATCAATGTCAAAGGTTTGGGCATTCTAAAACAATCTTGCGGTGGTCGACCTGTAGGTGCCCGTTGCTCTAGTAATGACCATGAGGATATTTCCTGCGAACTGTCACCTTTTTGCAAGGGTGATCACGCAGCTCATGCCATAAGTTGTCTGAAATAGTCTTTGGAAAAGGAAATCCAGTCAATCATAGTATTACAAAACCTAACATTTAACGAAACTCGCCGAATTGCTCAGGCGTGATATATCCATCAAGTTGGCTGCTGGCTCTTGTGATACCGATGTTAAGGCCGATGGAACCAATTAGTTATCGCCCAATAGTTCTGACTTGCTGCCTCAGCAAGGTATTCGAGCGTATGATAAATTCTCGACTAGTTTACTTCATCGAGAAGAAAAAACTCATTCCTGACTTTCAAAGTGGATTTCGCAATGGCAGGTCGACTATGGATAACATTGTCTCTTTTGAATCACGTATTCGTAATGCTTTAGTCAGACTTAACCATTTCATCTCCATCTTGTTCGATATCGGAAGGCGTAAGATCGGACATGATAATATGGCATTCTAAAGGGCATTGTTTGATCCGGGCCTCCGTCGTCACCTATCTATGTTTAACAAAGACTTTTTGAGTCTGAGATATTTTCGGGTCAAACTGGGCAATACATTTTCTGACCTCTTCGTCCAATCTGAAAGTGTTTTACAAGGTAATGTTCTGAGTGTCATGCTTTTTATAGTTCATATTTCTCTCATCTTAAAAATTTTACCACCTACAGTTTTTGGCTCACTTTATGTTGACTATCTTAACATCTCGTGTTCAAGATTTGACTAGAGAGATTCAACTTCAACTTGCTGTCAATAACATTGTAGATTGGTGCGATGAAAATTGTCCTACCGTTTCACCCTCTAAAAGCTCATGTATACATTTTCTTCGACTTCACAAGGATCATATTATTCATATTCATAACATCGCTATACCCATCGTGATGAAAACGAAATTTCTTGGAGTTATTTTCGATCATAAGCTTACTTTTGTGCCTCATATAAAACAATTACGGAAAAGATGCAAAAAAGTCTTAAATATTTTACGGGTGCTTTCTAACACGGAATGGGGTGCAGACCGCACTGGGCTGTAGAAAATTTGCCAAGCGCTTATACTGTCGCGATCAGACTATGCATGTACAGTTTATGGTACTGCCTCTGCTTCCAGACAAAAACGCCTAGATACAGTACATAACACTGTATTACCCATTTGTAGCGGTGTCTTTCGCACGTCAACTGTTTAAAGCTTATAAGTTATCTATCACCAGCTATCATTAGATTTACGCAGAATGATACTGTCCTTAACACACTACTGCCGCATCATATCTTCAGCCTCACACCCTTAACAGCGCGACGTTACTCCAATAAATTTAATGCCTCTACATGATGCTCGACCATCTCATGTTCGCCCATTTATAGCTCGTATGCGTTCACACATTTAAACATTCTCTATTTTAGATTCACTAACACAATCGGTAGATCACCTACTTATTTCTCCCTGGACTGTTTTACCATATCGTTTTTATTCTCTATTTGATATATATAATATATCTCTTGTATCACCATGCATATTTCAACAACCTTTCATTTCTCATCGTTGTCAATTTTCTCAGTGCGTCCCGATTTATACAGATGGCACAAAATCTCCTGGATATGTTGGCTGAAGTGTCATCATTGCTGATGCCTACGCACAGATACAAAATTCCTGATATTTGTTCCGTTTTCACTGCTGAAGCCGTTGCTATTCCTTTAGCATTATGACTTATAGCAGCACGGTCTGCGCAAAAATATTTATTTATTCGGACAGTATGAGCGTCTTGCACCAGTTGGGAAATTTTAAATCTGAAACTCATCCTATTTTATGTTTAATTCAGCATCTGCTACTTCACCTTAACAAGGATGGATTCGACATTTGGTTTTGCTGGATTCCAAGTCATGTAGGAATCCCTGACCATGGTTTAGCAGACACAGCAGCATAGTACTCCTCTGACCGTGCCTATTCCTTTCTCAGATGTAAGAGTACATATTCGCCAGTTTATCAAATCCCTGTGGCAGCAACAGTGGCATAACCAAGTTTTTAATAAATTGCATGCTCCTAAATCTAGTTTAGATCCCTTACTTGTATTGCGCTTGCGTAGTGCTGAATTTAAGCTAACTAGACTTAGAATCGGCAATACCCTGTTGACTCACCTTCACTTGCTGTTAGGTTTCATCACATCTTAATCGCTTGTCCATGTTTTAATCATTATCGTCTTTCCTTCGTTGGTAGCTCGATTTTATGCATAACAGATTTGTTGGATAAAACGCATCACTCTAACATCTTTGCATTGTTACGCGTATTATAGTGTATAACCGATTTTAGATGTCGTCATTCACCTTGCATTTTACTACCTACGCTCAACTTGTTTTATGTCATTTTAAAAAAGTAAAAAGTTGCCATTACTTTTCTCACCACAAGCGTAGAGGTGAGATTTTATTTTGCTGCCTGGCAACAGAGATCGCAGTGCTGATACAAATTATATTTTGATTAAGGAGAGCTCCTTTGGCATCGGGCTAACTATGAGAGATTTTCGTGATTTCTGCCTCCATTTTCTGCAAATGCTGATTAGTTCCACGTAAGAAATTTCTTCTTGAAGGTAATCTGGATTCTTTAAACAGGTGTTTCTCATTTATTTTTAAGTCTGTGTATCCATTGAGTGGATTCAACGACGGAAATGATAAAAAGAAAATTGAGAGTCGCACAGCTAAAGATTGTCTAGTTTATCACGATAGGAAAAATAAACATAACAGTTTTATAAACATTAATAATGAATTAAAAAATATCCTTTTGATTGAAATTTCTCATTTTTATAGAAATTGTTTTGAATAATTCATGCGTTTCAGCAGCAAAAGATAGTTTTTGTATTAAAACTAATCAAAATAATTTTATTCAGTCTTAGGATGAACTTCAGTATTAGCGATAAAAACAGGTAAAAAAAAATCTATTCCGTGAAAGTAGATTCGTTTTAAACTGTGTTTAGGATTCACAAGGCTAAATAAAACTTGATGTCACTTTGTCCTAAATTGAGGTTGCTAAAGTTTTACTTCGTGAATATAAGCTTAACATATGTATATTTATTTCCAAACAAAAACCATTTATTATTCAAACAAGATTTATCTTCCTTGAAAAACTTTAAAAACAAATAGATGTTGCGCATAAAAATCTTTAGAAATCCTCTTTTTAAAAAGTGTTAGGATTAAATAAATATACCCCAAAAATTTTTATGTATCCACAAATATACTAAAAACATATAAATTTGACTAAGTAACAAAAGCGAGGAACGAATAAACGTTAAAGCTCATTTATTCAATTTCACTGAAATGCCACTTAGCTGATTCTTCCACAAATCATTTCAAATAAGCATTAAAGATTACTTTTTACATGAAATTTTATATGAAATAAATAATTTTATGATAGTGTCCAAATTGATTTTAATTCTCTTAAAAAACTCCCGAGATATGGCGAAATAAGCCAAAAGTGAACTCAACCCTGAGAAATAAAAATTTACTGTTATAATAATTATAGGCTTTAAATTTCTCATAAACTATTCAACCGACTTATTCATTAAACTGTTCGACTATTTTTGAATAATATACATTGATATATTAGAAACTTTGAAATACAATAAAAACCTAAAGGAAAAAACGGAAAGATTCTCTTCAGGACGCCTTACTTTACGAGAGACATTTCAAAATAAACAATAATTATCCTAAGAAAATAATTACTCTTTATATTGCCTCTATGTCTCGAATAATTAAAAATGTAATTGTTGGAGTTCAAATTGAAAGAGAAGCAGAAAACAAACTTACCAATATAGAGTAAAATAAAATAAGTAATAAAATATTTCTTCTTTAAATATATTTTGATAGTCAAAATAATTATTGTACTTTAACTAGAAATGCTGGGTTTTCTCACTTATATAGGGTGCTCCAAAATTATCTTTACAACTTCTAAAATTCATAACTTCGAACATAAACAAGATATTTATATTCTGTCTTTTGCATGTATTACTGCAACTAATAAAGTTTTTTTCTCAATAGGCTGAAAAGTTATAAGTGAGGATGTGGACACCACAACAGAAAGCTCAATGTGTCTCATGGTTCATAGAGACGAAATCAGATACACAGGTTCAACGGAACTTCAGGACAAATTTCCAAAGAGACCCACCATCCAGACCCTCCATCCGTGCATGGCACACAAGCTTCATGAGCACCGGATCAGTATTGCATAAAAGTGGAGCCGGACGACCCAGCACAAGTCCAGAAAATGTGGAGCGAATACGGCCATGAGACGCATTGAGCTTTCTGTTGTGGTGTCCACATCCTCACTTAAAACTTTTCAGCCTATTGAAAAAAAAACTTTATTAGTTGCAGTAATACATGCAAAAGACAGAATATAAATATCTTGTTTATGTTCGAAGTTATGAATTTTTGAAGTTGTAAAGATAATTTTGGAACACCCTGTACTTTGAATCCCTTATCATGACGACGTGGATTCAATTAAACGACAATGATTAGTTAATGCTATAGATTTATTATATTATTTTAACACCTATTTTTGCATTTGAAATTAATTTCTAATTGGCAAATAATTTTTGTACCAATTCACGCATTGTAAATTTAGAGTGTGAATGCTATCTTTTATCTAGAGTTTTGAGTGTTTATCTTTTTTTTTTCTCTCTTTTTTTTTCTCTCTCTCGTTCTCTATTTTTTTTTTTTTTTTTTTTGAGCCAAAGACTTAATTTATATCAATAATGTTTGATCTCTTTAAAGTGCGGAATAATATCTTTTATGTTTGATGCAGTATAATGGGGCCTGACACTTTTGTCATTAAATTCGACATCAATTTAATCTTTTTTTCTTATTTCTGCCCTTATTTCTTTGTTTGTGTGTATAAGTATTAACTCTCTGTGGAGGGATATGATGTTAAGGTGTTAATTATCGTATCGTAATAATTATTACGATTCGATGAACGATATTGACAGTTTCTTGTGAGAAGTCACTTTATAGTTCACTGACCAGCAGTAGCTCTCTACTAATAGCGCTGAATACTGAACGTTATTTTATCTAAAAAGTTATTTATAAACATTAAAAGACGTTCTTTTTATTTTGATCAAAATTTTTTATGAGTAAGGATGGATATTCAATGTTTAGCCCCTGCATATAATCCCTTAGTTTCATGAAAACTAATTGTAAATTAAAATTATCATAAATGTTTAGGAACAAATTCTTCATTTAAATTTATTATCTATTAGAAGAGAGTAAATATATAAATTATGAACCTTTAATATTTTAGCCCTACAGCACTAAACGTTAAAGACTGGAGATGGGGGTAGCAATCTCAAAAAACTCTTATCGCATTGTTTAAGAGTTTATAAATGATTGTTGCATTTGAGTGGAAAATATGCTAATTTACAATCATTCTATTTTACGTTGAATTTTGAGCTAGAATAAAATACTATTTATTTTCCACTTCAGTAAGAATGAGTTGAGAGAGATATCAGCAGGGCAATAAAACAAATATGTGGGTCGTCTTAGAAAAAGAATTAACTCAAAAATTTGTCTAAAAGATGGCAGCACCACGATTTTAAACTTCTGATAAAAATAAACATGTTGATATACCTAGAATTTATTTAAATTTCATCGTCATTTTCCCCTCTTCAAACATAATGGAAGAAAAGTAAAAAGTGTATATTCGCAGTCCTATTAAGGGGACAGTGGACGTTCAAAATGAGAAATTTTTTTCACATACACAAATTTTCTTTTTTATTTATTTAAAATATGTTCAATGAAACACGTTGCATAAATATTTAATCTAACTATCGAATTTTCACGTATCATACTTAATTTTCTGAGGGCCTGCCACCTCTCAATTATGTTAATTAATTTGTGCAGACAATATTTTAAGCAAGGAAATCAAACACAAAAACATGCCTTTTCTTAATAAACATACATTTTTTCGACGGATTTCGATTGTTAAACCTTCCTTAAGATAGGGGGGGGGAGCAGCAATCTGGAAAATAGGGTCCCAATAATCTGGTCAATACATCTGTTGAAATTTCTTTTGACATCCATTTTAAATATACAGTCCTTTAAATTATTTGCTTAAATTTGCTATCTCAGAAACTAATTGACTGATTTCGTTGCAAACAGATTTTGTAATTTGTCATATAATATAATATTCTTTGAAATGATGTTAAAAATTATACACCTTACAATTGTCTCTCTGGCCTATTACTATCGTGTGATGTCCTGCAAATCTCATCCTCTTATGTAAGATGTCTCTCCATCAAGCTTGGTGCGATTGTATGACGCTAGACCTTTACACGTCCCTCCATTTCATGCTCGCGTGCGCTAACTCATTCGAACTTTCGACATAACGTAATCAACGTAATCAGTAGATCACTTTCTCATACTGCCATGAATCATCGCACCTTATCAGTTTTATTCCCCTTTTATGATGTACAGTGAATAAAACTTCGCATCCATTATATATCAACAAACATTTGTCGGAATGTAATGATCTTTAATAACAAAATTACAATATATATATATATATATATATATATATATATGTATATATGCTGTATTTTTATTATTTTATATTAAAGGTCATTCTGACAAATATTTGAGTTTCATGGTTTTCTTGAATGAGCATGATTTGCAAATAGCATCCCTATGCTTCTATACATTCCAAAACTGACTATTTTAAACATGTTCCTTTCAAATCTGCTCAACATGTTCTTTCACTAAGCTCTTGGATTGTGATCAGTTACTTATTTAACTCCAAATATGGCAACTGAAGTTTCTTTGTTTTATTTCTTCATTTACAAACTTATTTTACGTTTCTCACTCTCTTTACCGATGTATACGACACTGATACGATAGTCTCATTTTAAGTAGAGTTCGTAAAGTCCTTAAGAAATTAAAAATGTGGCAGCAAAACTCAGATGTATTTTGTTATGTTCATATTCACCTCAACATTCAATATTTAATTTCAAAAACTTGTAAATTTGTAGTCACGAAATGTTGGGTTTCAAAATTTAATTTTAAATTTAATGATAACTTTATAATTACGATACTGATACCCCAGTTTTCTTACCTTATTAAGGACATATAAGTCCTGTTAAAATATTAAAATACAGATGTTTTCTACTAGGAGCGCAAAACTTTATTTTTCTAAATAAAAATTCAGAATTTAAAAAAAAAAAGGTTTCAAATCTTTGAAAAAATTTTAATTCCTAAAAAGTTGGCGTCAATGCCTCTAGTAAATTGCAAAGTAAATTTTACTTGGAGCTTTTCGTTGTATTTTGCATTGTAGACTATTTAGCGAATTGCTAATTATAATTAAAATTTTACTAGTTTTAATTGATGAATTAGAGAAAATAATATCCCACTGCTTCGACATTCTAAGAGGTTAAATAGTGCCACTTTATGAAGATGGTTGCTGTTGTTGTTAATTTACGTCACACTAGAGCTGCACAATGGGCTATTGGCGACGGCCTGGGAAACATCCCGGAGGATGATCCGAAGATATGCCATCACAATTTTGATCCTCTGCGAAGGGGGTGGCACCCCCGCTTCGGTAGCCCGACGACCTGCACGCGAATCGAGCACTTTACGGTAGCACAGTTTAATGAGGACCAATACCGCACACCCTCGGTCCCTACGCAGACTGATCCAAGTGGTCACCCACCCGCACACTGACCGTAGCCAGTGATGCTTGACTTCGGTGATCTGCTGGGAACCGTGTCTTAACGATCAGTCCACTGCGGGACTTACGAAGATGGAAAATGCATCTTAGAAATTAGTCGGGTATTGAATATATCTTATTATGCAGCTACAAGATGGTGTTTGAGGTAAATAAATTGTATTTATAAGTTGAAAGTTCATAATTATAAAGATATATAATTCGAAATAAATTTCCTATTAATTACTTATTATTCCTTATTACTAATAAATTCCTTATTACGATTTAAAGTTGTAATCAGCATCTGAATTTATTTTTAAATCCGAATTTTTTATGTAATAATGCAAAAAACTTAGTTTCTCAAAACTATTTGCATTGTCAACTCTTTATTGTTGTTGATTTACGTCGCACTAGAGCTGCACAAATGGGCTATTGGCGACGGTCTGGGAAACATCCCGGAGGATGATCCGAAGACATGCCATCACAATTTTGATCCTCTGCGGAGGGGATGGCAACCCCGCTTCGGTAGCCCGACGACCTGCACGCGAAGTCGAGCACTTTATGGTAGCACAGTTTAGCGAGGACCAATACCGCACACCCTCGGTCGCTACGCAGACTGATCCAAGTGGTCACCCACCCGAACACTGACCGTAGCCAGTGATGCTTGACTTCGGTGATCTGCTGGGAACCGTGTCTTAACGATCAGTCCACTGCGGGACATTAACTCTTTAAATGACCATTTTTTTTAGTAATTTTATGTTAAACTATATTTGAGATTTATGTGTAAAATAAAAGTTCATGGAGTCTATTATTTTTTATAGTTTTCCCAAAACTAATTTGATTTTTAAAAACTTTAATGGGTTGCAAAATTTTAGTTATAGTAAAGAATTGATCATTCTGTGCTTATAAATATCCGAATTTATAAATTCTCTGATTCACCGAAATATTGTTAGAGATGCGCTGTTTGAAAAAATGATTTCAAATTTTTAAAAATGTTAATTTCTTTAACTATGTGGATGTATGTTAATTGTAAAAATTTAAGAAAAATGTCAATATTTTGACTGAAACAGAAACATATTGCAGCGGATCATAGTGTTTAAATAGCAAGGTTGGAAAAAATTTTCATAAAAAGTTAAAAGATAATAATTGATAATAATTTAGTTTTTGGCTGCTTACTAGCGTCAAGGTTTTTGTTTCAAGGGAAAACTGACGGCCAATGTGAAAACTATGTAAATAACCATTTCAAAAAAATACGCATGCTTTGTAGCATTTTCAAAATATCAAGTAATTTTCCAAGTTAGAATTTTTAATTAAGTTAGCTACCTATTAATGTAAGAGTCCACTCTTTGGGCTCAAGAATTTGCCCCTTCATAAGATTTGCGAATGATACTAAGTAAACTTGGTTTGCAGTAAAAAAAATGGATATTATGTACACATGCATTTCGCTTGTTCATTAAAAAATATAATTTAAAAACTTTAAAAAAAATTAGATTTAAAATATTCCTAATTAAAAAAAAGTAACAATTGTTACAGTTTTCACAATACTTTTTAAACTATGACATTCTTCTCATGAGATAACTTCTTTCACCGACGATTTTTAATATTAGTTAAAGTCAGCTTACGCATTCTTGTAATTTTTGCATTTTATATTTGAAATTTCAAAGGCGAATGACATACATGAAATAACCCCTAGTCCAAAGAATAAAAGTTAAATAGTTGCAAGGCTGATTATTTCGAAAAAAATTAATTTCTGCAGTTCAATGAAACGATTATCAGTGAATCATTAATATTCTTGTTTCCTTATTACGAAATATTAGAAGAAATTTGTATTCATAATTTCTTCAAAAGGTGAGTTAAAACTATTATTATAGGTAATTTAAGTAGAAAAAAGACTAATGTTAGAAAAAGAATAATTTTTGAGTGGAGGATTCTAAAAATAGCATGGTTTTGGAATTTTTTTACAATTTTTTATTTAGTAGTTGTTTAAAAATATGAGGCATATCGAACATTTTCCTGATATTTGAATTGTGCTGAATTTAAGAAATAATATTAAAAACTTTTTTAAGCAAATTTTCTCAACATTATCCTTTTTACTTTCTTAACGTTAGCTAGGAAGAATAACTTTGAACGTCGAAATAAAATTATATTTTTGTTCATTTAAAAAACAAAGCTAGCTGTTGTATTGTTTGCCTGGCACACATACTCATTTACTTTTCATTACTCAAATAAATAAGAAATAATAAAAAAAAATCAATAATTTATCTTTATTTTTAAAAAAAAAAAAAATTACTATGCTTAGTAAATAGTCAGCTGTTCTGCATCGAATAATTTTGATCAGCAGAATATTTTTAATTTCTGAATAAGATTTCATTTTCAGCTAGCTGGAAATAATTATAAGTTTTCTTTCAATAGAAGCTTGACAATAATTTAAAGAGGAACTTTACTTTAAAGGAAAACATAAATTGAAGTACTAAAACAATTAATTGGTATATTAATAGAAAAATAATCTAGGGGAGAGTTGGATTAAACGGGATACGTCGCCTAGGGACCAGACTATTGCAGCTATCTCGTAGACAACGACAAAAACGTGTTATTCGACCGTGATTATATTATTCTCGGTGCGTCCCGCCTCGAGATCACTATTTGATAGAAAATTATAAGTCTCAGAACTTTTTTACTCTATTTTTTGCCATTTTCTACATTTACGCTCGTTGTTTTTTTACATTGTACTATGTACATATATGGGAATAAAATTCCGGTGAGTATTAAATTTGATTAACCATTTATTTACCAATATTTTTATGGGCAGTCTTTTTAATTTTCTTTTCACATTTAGGCAGCAGCCATGTTTGTTTTAAAAAGTGTCGGAGTCGGACAAAACGGGACACTTATGAGTTGGATAAAACGGGATAGAGTTTTTTATGTCCCGTTTTATCCATCTGTTAATTTGTTAGATTATTACATTTTAAAATAGCCATATATTAATGTAGGCCTAGGCTTTTAGAAAAACTTATTTATAATAGCTACACATATTTTTGAAAAATTTAGTCTCTTTATACAGTAAAGCAAATTTTGTTTATTAACGTTCATTATTATGTATTTTATTTTCGACTCTAGGATTTCACATCTTTCTTTAGAACTAATTGTAATGTATTTCTCTGATGAGGACTTGAGCTTCTTTACATATAAACTTCTTAATTTTCTGGATATCTCAATTCAATCTACATTCAATTCTAAAAAGAATTTCTTCTCTTTGTTTACTGAAGAATTTAAATACTTGATTATTAAAGAGTCTTTCAGGGATGTTGCGACATCAATGGAGAGTTAGTTTTAATAATTGTTTTAACACGGCTGGACACACATCTTCGAGGGACATCGTAGGAGAAGACCAATCTGCAACATTTTCAAGGGAGAAAGGATTAGAACCCTCCTACTTAGGGGGATAATACTACCTTTTAGTATTATCCCCCTAAGTTACCCTTTTCAATCCTGTACCTCAAGTAAAGGGACCTCGCCCAAAAAAAATGGCTGATAAAAGAAAGAAAAAAACTGTAGTAATAACATCATCTCCATATGAAAGTGAATTAGAAATGGAAGAAAAGGAAAGGATGATTAAACTACAAAAAATAGCTAAGAAAATTGAAGAAAAGGCTGCTAAGAAATCTCTCTTAAAAGCACAAGGCACATCTCGACAACGAAAATTGCGGAAATAAGCCTTCATGTTTGAAAACTCATAGTCTTTAAAAGCAAATGTAGCATAATATTTTTTTGTGTACTTACTTATAAAATAACAATCTATATAAAAGTGTTAGAACAGTAAAATCCCATGAATATAATTTATAGACATTTTGCTTTGCAGTTCTCTGTCAGTTAATTATGCTTTTCACTAAGTTTTATGCAAAAAATGAAACATTGTAAACCCTATCCCGTTTTATCCAACCCAGGTATGCTAAAACGGGATATGTAAGAGTTTGGAAATTAATTTTTTTTCTACTTCACAGTCATTAAAATTAGTTGAAAATTTGTTTTTTGTGTGCTTCAATAAATGTTGTAGCAACAAAAAAAAATAATGTATGGTTTTTCTAAACAGATATTCGGTAGTAAATAAAAATATCCCGTTAAAAATAATGGTATCCCATTTTGTCCAACTCTCTCCTACGTGGTAGCGTAAAGAATGAGATTTTGAGAAATGTTTTGAGAAATTTAATTAAATAGTTGGTAAAATTATTCTGCGAAGCACGCACGGACAGGTAATTTGCAAATTTATTTTAAGATCAGGACGATATATAAGATGTTGAGAAATTTTAAGATGCTTAAAAATGCTGAATACGTATTCGTATTGATAATTATAAAATATATATTGAAGAAATTGATAAAAATATTATACAAATCTTTGCATATGTTTGTGCATTATTGAAATTTTATCAATTATTGAAAAAATAAACTAAAAAATAAGATTAAAAAAAACTGATGTATAATCCCATTCAATCTGAAACATGCTTTTATATAACTCAACATTCGTTGAATAAAATGTTTTCACTCAATAAAATGTTTTATTCAGATATCTTTATTAAATTATGAATAAATTTTTAAACGACTAAAAAAGAAACATCGTATTTTATAATTTAAAGAAAAAGCAATCGGTTATTCGCAAAAAAGTATGAATGAAATTTTACTTTACGCGTGCGGAAGTCAAGTTCCTCGTAAGTTAACCTTAATAAGCGTAACCGTAAGTAACCTCGTAAGTTAACCTTAATAAGCGTAACCGTAAGTAACCTCGTAAGTTAAGCTTAATTAGTTTTAAAAATATGACCAAAAACGCAAAAAGGGAAATTAACATTAAGGATTCTGAACTTTGGATCATTCTCCTCACCAAACTATGGGGACCCTATTTCCCAGATTGCGCTCTACTCCTCCTTATATTTCGAAGGTTAGGAATGTAATATATATATATATATATATATATATATATATATATATATATATATATATATATATATATATATATATATATATATATATATATATATATATATATATATATATATATATATATATATATATATATATATATATATATGTTTATTCAGAAAAAGTATGTTTTTGTGACCGGTTTCGTAACTTAATTAATACTTAGCAAGAAATAAATAATTTGCGTATTTCAGGTCATCCTCAGGAAGCATTAAGATAGACACTTAGTACGCGAAAATTTGATCATTAGAGCGCAAGTTATTCAGGGTGATATATATATAAAAAAATTCTTCAACTGATTCAATGTACAGTGGGCAATATATTTCAAATATATATATATATATATATATATATATATATATATATATATATATATATATATATATATATATATATATATATATATATATATATATATATATATATATATATTGCCCACTGTACATTGAATTGGTTGAGGAATTTTTTTTACTTCGATTATATTATAAAAGAGTAGAGTACTGAGTATTATGCAAGTGAATTTCATGAGATTAATTTAAGAGAAATAAATGAATTGTTAATGTAATTCGATAAATATCAATTTCAAACTATTGTTTTTCTATTCCTTGGTGAAGATAATTGATCAAGGCAATTAAACTATGATTTCAGTGCTATTTCATAAATTATATTGATTTAACTTCTCAAGAATTAAGGTTAATAACTATTACAATACTTTTTGTATTAGTCTAAATTTCGAACATTACTTCGAAGGGTACTAGCGTTGGAAAAAAATAGTTTCATTTGCATAGATTGGGTGTCCTATAAATATTGGGACAAATTTTAAGTTCAGGTAGGGCACCTCAAAAGAATTACATAACAACCCTTTAGAGGCGTCTCCCCATTTTGAACTGGTTGTTTTTGCGCATTTGAAAGTTACTTTTAATAGACAAATTATCTTTAATTTTATGATTTTGTAATAACACTTTCTCTAATCAAAATTTTCATTCAAATAGACACGGTGATAGCTCTTACATCATAATTTTATGATTTGGTAGCCAAATTGGCAATCATGACAAGTAACTCATTAAATAAAATAAAATAGCCGCTCTGTGCCTATTTGAAGACGAAAATAAATATTGGAGATCGTAAAATTTATGTAAGGCTAGGATAATTTCGCTATTAAAAGTTCCGTTTCAAATGGGCAAGAACAACCCGTTCATAATGAAGAGATACCTTTAGTGGCTCGCCGGGCGATTCTTTTGAGATGCCCTACCTGAACTCAATGTCCCAATATTTATGGACTCCCTGTCAAAATAAGAGAAGAGTGCAGTTCTTTTCGGACTAAAAAACTGACTTTTCCATAATTTTTCTTTTGTATAGACTCGCTCCAAGCTAAAAAAAAAATGCAACCGAATGAAAAAGTCACAGATGATATTGAGATTAAAATATCTCTTCAGTTCGAGGTAAGGAACGATTTTATGGGTGGTTAATAAAGAAGTGCATACATGCGAAATACCATGTTAAATTGATTATACAATGTATTATGTACACGTGAGTCCAAATATGAAGGAAAAAGTGCATTTTAAGGGATGAGACAAGAAAAATTGGATCTAATCACCAAAGAATGGCGAAACTCTCATAGAGTAGAAACCTATGTATAGTACAAATTTGAAAATGATTTTGAAGTCTTTTTTTTTTTTTTAATTACAAAACTCACACAAAATAAATTACGCGTTATTATGAAAGACCGAAATGAATAAATGTCCATATCCACAAAGGAATGCTGATATTCACATGAGTCACTTTGGTGAATGAAAATTTCATTTTTATTCTTTCGACATTCAGTAAATGTTGAATAAAAAATCTTATTCCTCCGGCAAATGTTTCTACTTTATTAATGAAATGATTGAAATTCGATACAAAATTTTTACTCATTGTTGACATTTCCTGATGTAAGCAATGATATGTGCGATTTGGATTCGGACATTCGATATTTTCTGAAATACGGTTTTTCACAGTAACACATAAATGTTTTCAAAATATAAATAATTTGTGATATATGGGTGATTCTCACGAAATATGACAATTCACTGTCCCTTGCTCCAAGATCTAATACTATAATACTAAAATAACTTATTATAAAAAAAATTAATAAATAGCATTGCTGTTAGTATTTTAAAATGACTTTGCACTAGCATTGACTGTTTTCTATAGTTAAAAAATTTAATTGAACTTTAAAATTTCATGTTTCTGGCATGTCACAAACAATGTTTCCAATAATAACTAGCTTCAAAACTTCCTATAATTTTTTTAATATCTAATTTTTTTTATCGGTGTAAGCATTTCTAGAATATACGCAGAAGATATTATTTACAAAAACTTAGTTTGAAATAATTTTTTCTGACAATAATTTGTTTCCCCAAGAAAATCTGTCAGTTTCCTGGCTACTTTTATTTAGTGGTTTATAACCGAAATAGATAGAGCCAGCAATCAATATCTTATGTTAATAGATAGATTCGATACCCTCCTATAAGAACATGTATTGTTGCATGAATAAAGGGCCAATTTTCTGGTTCAAAATCTATTTCAAAAAATTTTTCAAGATGAGTAAATTTTGTGTTGTCATTTTCCTAACTTCTTGAAGTCATTAATAACATAAACTACATAGATTTATCTGAGTTATTTTGAGAAATCCTGTTGTTTGCTGCAGAATATAAACGTCTTAGGCCAAAATATTACATTAAAGTAAAGTTATATGCTATAAAATGGCGAATTTGTCATTATCCTGGCTTATGAAAGCCAGGACATTGAAGTGTTACCAGACATTTTTTTAACAGCTAATACTGTAAGGAGGGAAAGCAAATATTAACCTAATACCAAGTTCATGTATGGTTGTAATATGCTTGGATGTAATCAAGGTTATTTATTTATTTAATGATTGATTATTATACACAGTTTTATTCTGTACATATCAGTAACAGAAATTTTTTTTGATTCTTTCTACTGTGGATAAAAAGAATTAATTTAAGCAATTTATGGTCCATCTAACATAAAGGCTTAAGTTGAGTTGCTCACTGTTAACTTAAAATCACTGTTTTTTAAACTTCTAAGCTAATATGTCATTTTCCTGGCATTCAAGATTTGGTAAATTTCTATTTTTTTTCTTCTAGCAAATGTCAATAAACTACACTGCTGTCTGTAAGATATTAATAAGTGTAACTAAAGAGGTATACAAAAAAAAAATTTGGATTATTTTGAAGACTTAAAATTTGAAGAAATTTTTTGGTCCGAATTGTCATGATTAAAAAGAATCACCCATATATATTTATATATATATATATATATATATATATATATATATATATATATATATATATATATATATATATATATATATATATATATATATATATATATATATATATAATGATATAATGAATGTTGTCATAAAGCAAATAAAATTATATGTTGTTTTTTTCTTTGTAGTGTATTCACTCTCGAACAATATGCCTACGTATAAGACCCAAGAAGTCACAGGAGAAGTGTAAGCCTATTTTTATTACTTCCATTTCGAGACAAACTTTTTATTGAATTAAATAAATAGTACATTTTTAGTTGACAAGCAAAATAAAATGGCAAAATTAATTGCAATAACTGTAAAAATCCAGGAAGAACATATTTCTTTCCGTTATCTAAAAAATCTAATAAAAAAAGGTAAAAATTCAGAAGATATTAATATTAAAGATATTCGAAGTATAATTTTCAACATTATCATTATATCATTAAAACTTTCATAAATAATTACATAATTTTGTTCATAAAAATAGGAGTCATAACAGACTTACTTAAAAAAAATATAATAATTAAATTGATTTATTTTGAATTATCTGATTATCCGTTCTTCGGTGAAAAAAACTGAACACTTAATTAATCGGTATGAATCAAAACAACGAAGTCATGCACAAAACTGAAAGACCGACGCAATTTTTCAAGCTTTTTAATGATCGTTTGTATCAAATTTAATTTTTATAATTTTATTTATTGCAAGATATTTTTAAACTTTCTTGAAGGTAGAAAATTCTGATTTTTGCATCCATCGACTTATAAATGTGTATAGGGCGATCTCGACCTGAAACTATAAGAAAAAGAAGAAAATAAAAACAAAAATTCCATTTTTTTATTTTATTTGTAGTTTCGCGAACAGTTTCTCTAGAACTCACCTTTCCGATTCCGTTCAAATTTTGAATTTTGTTACTTAAAATGAGATTGCTGAAAATGGATATAAAAATTCGTGTCCTTTACTTCTCAAAACTATTTCGATCCATTTAAATAAAATAATAAATAATTATTAAAAACCTTTCTTGTATCGAATTATTTGGAATATTCGAATTTTATAATTGCCTGGAAAGAATTCTTTGATATTTTTAAAAAGTTTCCTATTTTTTGCAAAGTACGCATGAAGTGAAGTATTTCGACGTCTCTCCTCCCTGCCCAAAATATTGGTTTCCTACTTTCCATATTGCTAACCCCCCTCCCCCTCCCTAATAACTTTTAGGGTCCGTATACCTTCACACTGAAGCAAATAATTTGTAGCTTTAATAGAGGCTATAACGTGGGGATGTTCTTTGTAATTGTTCAATGTACAGTGCGCCAAAAAAATGGACTACGCTGAATAACTTTTGATCTAATGATCGAATCTTAACGCTCTAGAACTCATTCTTAATGGTTCGAAAGAGTGGCCTTACAAATGCCTATGAGTTAGAGCAGATGATATTTTAAGTTACGAAATCCAACAAAAAAAAAACATACTTTCACTAAATAAACATACATTTTTTTTCGACGGATTTGACCCCCAAAAAATGAGGAGTAGCCACAATCTGGGTAATAGTGTCCAGATAACTGAGTTTGGACATCAGTTCGAAAATTGAACTCCATGTTAATTTATCTCTTTCGAATTTCGCTAAATCTGAAGAAATTTTTTAAGTGAATTGAAAACATTTTGCATATAATTAAAAAATTTGTTTATCTAAAGATAATTCCATAAAAAAAAATTTGTAAGAAAAGTCGAAAAACATTTTGAATTATAAGGTATGAAATTTTTTTCATCATTTTAAAGAATGCAATTTTACATGGCAAAATACAAAATTTGAGCTGAAGTGGTCGAATAGTTCCTGAGAAATTAAATTTTGAAAATAAGACTTTCTCAAAATTCTATTTCTCAAGAACTATACGACCGATTTCGCTGAAATTTAATATTTTGCCATGTAAAATATGTAATATATATTTTTCAAAATGATGTGAAAAAATGTTATACCTTACATTTCATAATTTTTTCGATTTTTCTTCAATAAATTAATAAAAATTAATAATGTTAACTAAAAGTTATTTTTTGCTTGAAATTATCTTTGGATAAACTAATTTTATAATTTCGTGGAAAGATTTTTCAATTCTCTTGAAAGGTTCCCGGGATATGACGAAATATGCCAAAAGTTAACTTCATATTAAGAAGTCCAAACTTTGGACTGCTCTCCTGACCAAAGTATTGGAACCATAGTTCCTAGATTGCAGCTGTCCCCTAGATTTTGGGGGTCAAAAATCCGTAAAAAAAGGTTTGTTCAGAGAAAGTACCGTTTTTGTGTTTTTACTTGAATTTATTTGAGGTCACCCCTTCGAGTCATCGTGATTGAGTAATAAAACATTAAGATCCGATTATTAGATCAAAAGTTATTCAAGGTGATACGTTTCTTTTTTTGCACACTGTGCTTACCAAAATTATTTAAACGTCATACGCGTATGGCGATTTTCTACGGTTCCCCTTAATTTCGCTTTTTTTCTTTTCTTTTGAATACATAAATAATTATTTTTTTTTTCATTTCAATTACCGTTGATTTTTAATTATATGCTTTTGTAGAAACTCATTTTAAATATGTAAACAAAATTATGTGGTGTCAAGTAACTTTAGAAATACTGATTTGATGATTTAGTTCACGCGGGCTGTCACGTTAATGCTGCTCATTGAATTTATCTGACATAGCGAATAAAAAATAATTATATATTTCACAGAGCTCGAAAAAACTCCGAAATTTTACCAGTCGCCGAGGGCGAATTGACAAAACATACCGTAGATTGCAAAGGGTTGGCGAAAATTTCTATTGGCGTTAAAGGAGCGTTCTCGAAAATCGCCAAACAGCTGTGCGCTTATGATTTTGTTTTGTTTTCGGTATCGCATAACATTCAACAAGTTAGAAATGGGTGCGACATTTCAATTAAGCGGGTCTTCGTTTGATTCTTCTGCATCAAATAAAATATAAAGCGTATTTTTTTGTTATAGCGCAGACATAATTGTTTGTATCTGTTGACTAAATTGTGTTTATTAGCGTTTCTTAAAAGGTCGTACTAGAACTAAGATAGAAAAATTACACATTATTACATATTCTATAGTTTCATAACTTTCATTAAATGTATTTCGAGTAGTGAAATTCTTTTCCTACTCATCCACTAATTCGAATTAATAATTTCACAATAACCTTTAATCCTTAATAATGAAATGATTATTATAATAAAGTTTGTTTACTTAAAAGATTAAAAAAAAAAAATTTTATTGTTTAGCGGAGACTTAATTTCCAATTTTATATTCATTAGTTAAACTTAATGGTTCTGCTCAATAACCATTTACAATTTTTTTTAAATTTTATTTAATTTTCTGTTATTATGAAATTCTTTAAATATTTTTCCACGTAGAGATTATTTAGCAATAATGCAAAAAGCTGAAATTTATAAATGTATAATATTTATAAATGTTTAAGAGAATTTTTAGCAGCTATTTTGTACTAATTATTTTAATTGAAATGTTCATTATACGCAGTTTTATAATAATAATCGTAAAATTCATTGAACAATTGAGTATTACACTTAAAATGCAAGCATAATTTAATAATTATTTCATTTTGTAACTGCAAAACGGTAGATAAGTAACTTCGTTATAAAGTTTTACATGATACAAGAATATTATACGATTGCTTTATAATGAAAGAACAACAATTTAAGTTTTAAACTTTTTATGGAAAAGAAAAAATTGAAAATTTCTCCTGTCATCGGTGTTAGCGATTAGAGAGTCTTTTATCGTAAAAATATTAAGTCAGTATTGTTCCCTTTTAAATAAAAATGCATTTTGCTCCGGAAAAAAAATTACTTGAATTTTGTCGATAGAAATTCCCTAATTATAGCAGCAAAAACTTTTAAATTTCTAATCAAACTTTCCTTCATTATAATTTTGTGTAAATAATTATTATTAATAATATAAATGGCTATTGAAAAGAATTAATTGAGAATGTCCAATTTTAATGAATTAACTGTTTACGCAATCAGATTAATAATTTTTTTTATAATTTACAAATGGAGAAAAAGTCTTTACAGTTTAAAAGTGAAGAGAAAAATATAGTTGAGATTAAATTTATAAAGTAAGCACAACCCGAAGGAGATCGAAGTAATGGCATTAAAATCGAAATTTCAAAAGAAAAAAAATCACGTTATAGTGTACAGTGAGCAGTAAACAAAAATCTAAAACTAACTTTTGATCTAATGATCAGATGTTTACGTTCTAGGACTCAATCTTAATGGATCGAGAGGGTGAATTCAAATATGCCGCTTAATTATAGCAGACAATATATTTTAAGTTCGGAAATCAGACACTAAAGCGAGCCTACTTTGAGAATTTTTTTTTTTTTGCTGCGTATTCGGATTTTTGATCCCCAGTATATAGGGGTTGCCGCAATCAGGAAATATTATCCCAATAGTTTGGCCAGGAAAGCAATGCAATGTTAGGACCCCTTAGTGTTAACCTTACTTTTTGCGCATTTCACCATATCTTGGGAACTTTCCAGTAAACTTTTAAGTGAATTGAAAATTTTTTGCACTCAATGCTTTAATGTTCATTTAATTTAGAAGTTCCTTCATTCCCTACCACTATTGTAAGATATTTACTTTTCACCTAACTTGTAAAATAAAAAGTTTAGAATTCTTTACAAAATCACTCAGGCGAAGTGATCGCCTTTTATTTAAATCTTATTTAGAAGATATTTTTCTTAAAGTATTTCATTTAAAGGTTTTATCATTTTAAGTTAAAATGAATGTGGCTCTGCTTTACATAGTTAAAAAATTATTTCAAAGGAATCATAACTTAACATTAAGCACTCAGGACTTACAATTATAAATCAAGCAATCACTACATTTATTTATTAAAAAACACTCTTATGAACTGATAATAAATTGATATAAGTCCTAAATGTGAGTTCTATAATATATAATTTATTTAAACTCAGTATATACATCTGACCTCTGTTGTCGCCAATGACTCAATTTTAAAATATAGTTTTTCTTTTACAAATTTTCGGATATTTTCAGATGAAGGATAGTATTAAGTTTGAGAATTAAAAATTTTTGTTTAAAAAAGTTGTTAAAAATTATAATTATTATTAATACTTGACAACAGGAAGTTTTCAATTAAAGGTAGAATTTTTTTTTAATTATGTTATTTTTTAATTCTGTTATTTTTTTTATTTATGTTTTTAATTACCTAATTCATATAACAGTATTTAGGAATCTATAAATTTATGCTACGCATGATCGTTGCAGAATAACCTGCACCCAATATATGTAAATAAAATATATTTTTAAAATTGTGCATTTTCTATTAATTGCATTTATTATTCTTATACTGAAAGAGTATCAAGGTATCTATGACCTCCATAATAAATGAAGTATTTACGGACTTTTATATATATTAAGGAATTGAGTCAATTTTTCACGAAGTTTAAGATCTCATCCCATTGAAAAAAAAGTTATTTAATAAATATTTTTTTACAATAAATGCTTCTAGTAATAAAACAAACGCGATATAGGTCATTGAAGAAAAATCCCTTCATTTGTACATTTTTCCCTTCTTGAAATTATTTCACATATTTCCTTTTTCACTAGCGAATTTCCGACTACTTTAAAATTTTAAAAATATCGATTTTTTCATTTGCAAGAAATTTTTACTTTAAAGCGTGATAACATTTTTGAATACTCCAATTTTTTTTTTCTAATAAGTAATATGTCTTTGTTAATTTCTGAAAAAAATGTTCATTAAAAAGCTTACATTATTCTTTTATCTAGATTGATTTAACAGAGAAAATCACTAAATTAAAACAGATTATGTTTTCTTACAATAAAAGTTAAATAGAATTAATTCTTTAAAATAGCGTTCCAATAAAACATGGTATTAAAATGTTACGTTATTTTTTGTGATTGGTTCAATAATAAATTATTTTTATTTCTTCGCAAACACAATTCTTGTAAAAAAAATTAAATCTGTTATATCAAAAAACTAGATCGTTTTATAAAATATAAATTATTGCGCTTAATAAAATATAAATACAGTTTATAATGTAACGTGATCCTAAGAATAAAAAGGCTATTTTCTTTTTAATTCTCTACTAAAATGAATTAATGAGTTATTTTTATTCATCATGGCTAGTCGAGGAGTCGAATTTCACTGTTTAGGTTAATGTAATTTCGTTCTCCCACCACATTTACGCGTAATCCATCGCCAATTCCACTTGCAATCGCCTAGTTTATAATCTACGGTATGTTTTGTCAATTCGCTCCCCGAGGACGGCTTGTCCAACAATGTATCCGTCCTCCTTTGAAACTAACCCGTCGCTTCTAAATAAATAAAAATATTATTTTTTCTTAGTTATTACAAACATTTATATAAATTACACGATGAATTAGTAGCTACTAAGATTACATTATACAGTAATAAGAGAGATGCTAAGTTACTAATAGTAAAACCTAGTATTTCTTTTATGAAATAATTTATTCATTTAATGAAATAAATTGAATGACAAAGGTCAAGTTATCTGGAATGTCAATTTATCCGAGGGTACTGCGTTTTTTAAATGAATCAAATATGACGTTTGCCAGTTCCACAATCAAGCCTATGATTTACAGAGGTTTCTGCACAGAAATCTGAAAGGGGTTTTCCATGTAGGTGGATGTTCATAATTGCGTTTAACGCTCACGTAATGTTTTTTTTTTTTTTTTTTTTTTTTTTGTAAGTTCATTGCTGAAAAGTCCCTTTCAACTGCTGCAGTACTCCCAGACGAAAAAAACATCAATCCACCATGCGCAGTATGTTGCTGTACGGGATTTTTAGATTAGAGGGTAATTTTAGAAGTGAGGCGCTAGGCTCTTGTAAGATAACAAAAATTGAAAGTGTATCATGAACATTAACGGGAAAATGGCCGTCTTCGGGAAATTTTTTACAGCCGAGGAAGGGCGGTTTTTCGAGACCTGATATTTCAGTACGTGCAATGAACTTTTTTTTTTTTAATAAAATAGGGCTATAAGCTTGCAAATATTACAGATATTATAGTTAAAATATTTGAAAAATTGTATCTATAGTTAAATTTAAAACTATGGCTAGGGTTTAACCAATCAGAAAATTCCTATCCTTTTTTCGCTCATCCCGCTCGAGCGATTTGTTGTATTATCCCGATAGTGATTTTCCTCACGCTTCAAACAGTCAGTATGCCAAATTTCATCTCTTTCGATTTTATGGTTTAAGAGTCTATAAAAGGTACACAAGCAGACATTCCTTTATATATATATATATATATATATATATATGTGGAATACAGATCCACGAAGCAACCATCTCTATCACTTGATATCAAGGACATTACTCTATACTTACATTACTCTTACTTGTACACCATGTAGATGGAATCAGTTGGAATGTCTGACTCGAGTAGGACGCCAGCAGAATATGTACCTTATTTTTGTTAATATATTTTGTTAAGTTTAGCGTATCTCCTTTTATTTAAAGCCCTCTCTTCACCCCCTTTATTCCACACACACACACACACACACATATATATATATATATATATATATATATATATATATATATATATATATATATATATATATATATATATATATATATATATATATATATATATATATATATATATATATATATATATATATATATATATATCTGTGTGTGTGTAAAGAGAGAGAGTAAATGACATTAAGTAAAAAATGCTCAAGATAATAAATAAACTAATGATAATAAATAAATAATAAATGCTAACTATAATAAATCAAAACTTCTAAAATAAAATTTCATTCGTAAAGTTTAATTTCATTTGTAAAGATCTGGGTAATCTTAATCTCTTACTCTCAAAAAATTCTCTTTCATTAAACTGTGCATTTTCAGTTTCTTGAGTTAAATCAGAGAACCGGTGGAAATCAGTCAAAACCACAAAAATAAAATTCCATCCGTCGTGGGGTGATCACAAAAAAAACACACTTTCTATGATACGCCATCGGAAGGTCACGATACCTTTTTTCCTCAGTTAATAGTTTTTTTTAGAAGGGGGGGGGGGTGGATTAGAAATATATCATTCAAACAGCCTTAAAATAATGTAGTCGAATTTAACGCCACCCAATCTATGGAGAAAGTCTTCTTTATATCGTGCAGTGGCGTACGCAGAATTTTTCCAAGGGGGGTGTTCATAATTTTCTGAAACTACTAAAAGAAATTCGAATCTGTAATAAAGCACTATTATTTCCCTAATTTAGACAGCTAGACAATTTTGACTTTTTATTTAGACAACATTGTTTAGTTAAATTTTGATTTGATATTTTAAGTTTAAGAACAAAATGTAATATCTTCTGAAAAAAGTCCAGTGTCATATGGGTGAAAAGTAACACTTTGAGGGCCACTTTCACATTCATCAGATTTTGTTATGCTAGAAACGTTTTCTTCAACGGAAGTATCACATTTCTGTACAACTGAAAAACTTACATTGGTACTAGATGCTGTCACCTCACCAATTTCAGGTCGTGATTTTTTCTCAAAATAATTAAAAATTGTTAAATTCTTGTGTTTTGACATCCTAAAGATCTAAGAACAGCAAATATATATATATATATATATATATATATATATATATATATATATATATATATATATATATATATATATATATATATATATATATATATATATATATATATATATATATATATATATATATATATATATATATATATATATATATATATATATATATATATATATATATATATATATATAATAATAAATAAATACAAGAAAACACTAAGAAAGTTAAGAAAAACAATAAGTATCATTGTTCTGGTATCGTGTTAAAATTATCTGGTAAAATTTTTCTTTGATAATTTAAATAATTTTTCTATGTGCTAATCCATATCGTGCAAATCTGCGGCTTAAATTATTTGCAAAGCAGGTAATTTATGTTTCTCTTTTCTATTTTTTCTTAAATAAACATCTATCTTCTAAAACTATTTATGATCAATTTTTAAAATTATCCAGTATAATATTACCATGCGCACATCCATTTCGGGCCCATCCTTGGTAACTAACAAATCAAAACACAGAATAACAAATCACTTCAGCAGTGCAGTAAGAACGACACTTTAAAACCCTCTTGTTAGACTCAATTTGCGCTTTTGTTTTCATCTTTTGTTTTCATATTTTGTAATCTGGCAATCTTTTTGCGAAAACATTTTTAAATCATTCTTGAAAAATATCCGTCCAAGTAAGTTGTTATGATTTTGCTACTCGCTTTATAGTCCCCCCTTTTTAATGTTTTTTAATGTTTTTTCTTTTTATTTTATTTTATTATCTGTTTTTACATGTTATTTTTACTTTTTATGATCTATTTTTTTGTAGTTATTTTATAAAAAATTTTTTTGAGTGCTCCTCACACTATTGTATTAATATATTTTGCTTTGGCTTTATTGATACAATATCAGAAAGCACTCTGTTTTGCGGATATAATCGTGTGGGCTGAAGAAAAGATTATATCTTTTTCTTTTCGGCTTTTTTTTCCGGTTTTTTAATTAACATTTCATTTTTTTTTTTTTTTTTTTTAAATAAAATGTTGTTCGTTATTTTTTACTTATTATTTCCCACCCCCTTTTTTTTCATTTGTACATAATTTTTTTTTGTTTTATTCTTCATTTTGAACTTATATATATATATATATATATATATATATATATATATATATATATATATATATATATATATATATATATATATATATATATATATATATATATATATATATATATATATATATATATATATTGGCACAAAAATATCCGCTATGATACGATCTCAAAGTTTCGAGCTGGAATGAATAACTTTAACGAGCACAATATCTCCAATGGTATTGTTACTGATTTCTTCGCTAGTCGAAATAGTGGCGACGACGGGTTCGGCGATTGAATGAACTTTTTGTTAAGGGAAAACAAAACAGATTTAGAGACAAGCTCCGAAAGACAAGCGGCTAACTTCACTGTACCCCGTTCCCCCTTTTATATAATTTTTCACCACATCTCCAAAATACTCGAATTGTCTCAAAGACGACAGAACGTCTAGGATTCCAAAATCATCGCGTCAAGATCTCGCGAATGACAGCCAATACTGGCAGGACAGGCAGGAACCTGTCCGTAACAGTATCACGTGAATTTGGTTTCAAAAGTACAACCCTATTATAGTAAATGATTTTTCAGTATTCTGAGAAATACCGTGAGTAATAAAAAGTAGGAATAATGCTAATAAAAATATATAGTCTTAAAAAATAATAGCTCGCATAATTTCTACTAAAATTTTTATTTTTGCCATTTTGTCTGAGCTCAAGGGGGGTGTTTAAACCCCTAAACCCCTCCCTTGCGTACGCCACTGATATCGTGGTACACTTTGTTTCTTCTTCAGTTGTTAAAGTTACTTTCTTCAAACAAACCATTCTTAAAGTAAATAGCACTTCCTATTCCAATAAAAATGTCTTTAGAGTTAATTGAATTGAAAAAAAAGGAAAGAGTAAATTTTCTATGCATTTTACTTTAAGGATGTTTCAGTTTACATTTCCATCATAGAGTTTCGAAAAGGGAGGAAAAAAAACAAATAAACAAGAATCAAGGAATTCATTCTTATTATCCAACTCAGTGGAACTAAACATCGAATAAATCCTCTTTCATTAAAGAGTTAAGAATACCTATTATTCGGAAACATTTCAGATTGTTCCATAACACGCATTACGTAGAACATCGATATTCCTTTTTTGTTCCATCAGTGAGAGTACTGATCACATTTCCCCCTTGTGAATAATAATCCATTTACTTTACCACAAACATAGCGATGCTATTTTATTCCGAATAAACAATCATTTTCATGAAACAATTGTAAAATAGAGAAGGGCCATGGTGACACATTCCACCGTCAACAATGTGTATCCTCTTTCGTAGAATGTGAAAAGAGAGACCTGAAGTTCAATGTCAACTCAAAAAGCATTCGAACGTGACTTCGCAGAAAGAGAAAAGAGCGTGACCACTGGGCTTATAATATCAGGAAAATTTATTGTGAGAATGGGAGCCATGATTAGGATTTTCACTGATGATGTCTTTCTTTCACTGAACTAGAAATCAACTCTTCTTGGAGAAAGACACATGAATGGTATGACTGCAGCCTAACTGGGTTTCACAGTGGTCATCCTCGAGTTCTAAGGCATGCCTTAAAGCTCTTTGAGAAATACTTCGAGAATAAGGCAACAAAAAATATGTCAATAAAGCACTGATGAGTTACAGAAATGGACATTCTATAGTTTCGACTCCTTAAACAGAATCTTCCTCAGTGTCTAAACACAAAAGGTACTTTTTGTTTTCGAGGAAGGTTTTTGTTCGTAGAACAGAAACTGTAGTATTTATGTACCTTTATCTGTGCTTTAATTATCCACGCTGCTTTATTCTTAAAGTTCTTTGCCGAAGTATATTTGCACCTCCTGTCAAGTATTCCTTATCATGCATTGATTGTCAGTAGACGAGAGGCAGCTTTGGTTGCTCACAGGCTCGTGTAATAAATCTAGATACCTCGTCAACTGGGATAAAACAATAAAATATAATATGGAAAAAGAAAATTAAATTAAATTTTGACAAGCAAAAACACTCAGTAGTACTTTCTGTTTGAATCCCTTCAAAAACTCTCTTTTAAACAATAATGATCTCAATCTCATTCACCTAAGAAACAATGAATCCATGTATCATAGTATGAAGAATAGTACAGATATGAAATCGCAATAAGCCTAAGATCAGAATTCGGTAGATCTAGAATAATTAATACTCAAAACGGTTATAAAGCATTTCGGCACATTTATGAAATTCAAAAGAAAACAAACGTGTTCTCAATCTCTTAATTCCTCAGAAACAATGAACTAATGTTCGGATGCCATGATATGAGGAAAAGCATAATCCTGAAACTGCAATCCACTAAGAGATAGTGAATTAATGTTCAAATATGAGGAGAAACACATGCCTGAAACTGCAATCCACTAAGAGAGAGTGAATTAATGTTCAAATGTGAGGAGAAACACATGCCTGAAACTGCAATCCACTAAGAGAGAGTGAATTAATGTTCAAATGTGAGGAGAAACACATGCCTGAAACTGCAATCCACTAAGAGAGAGTGAATTAATGTTCGGGTGCCATAGCATAAAGAAACGCACATGCCTGGAATTCCAATCCACTAAGAAACAATGAACTAATTTTCGAATGCCATATGGTATGAAGAAAATAAGTGACCTGAAGCCCTAATTAACTAAGAAACAGTGAATCGAAACTCAAATGTCATAGTATGAGGAAAAGCACAGGCCTGAAACAGTGAATTAATGCTCTGGTGCCATGGTATTAGTAAAGGCACAGGCTCGAAAATCCGATTCCCCTAAAAGCAGGGATTTACTGTTCAGATATCGTGATATGAAGAAAATCACTGGTCTGAAACTCCAATTCGCTAAGAAAGAAACAGTGATCTAATATTCAAATGACATGGTAAGAAGAACATCTCTGGCCTGAAATTCCAATCTAGTGAGAAACAGCGAACTCAAATGCCATGGTATGAAGAGTGGCATTGGCCTGAAATCCCAAGAAGCAGTGATTTAATGTTCAGCTAAAAGAAAAGGTAAGCTGCAATCAACTTATGATCTGAATTAACTAGATCTGGAACAATTTGTTAAGAAACAGTGAACTAATATAATGGTAAGAAGGCTTAATATTCCAATCAAGTCAGACAGTGATCCCCCCCTCCCCTACAATATTTATAAATCTCAGACAAGTGTACAGTTGTGTCTAAATTTTTTTAAAATTAAAATATGAAACACAAACACTTTGGCGAGGCATTTGGGTATTTATAGTAATTCCTTTTATTTCAATTTGTGTATTTTAATTTAAACCATTTCAATATTTATTAATAAGGAATAATAACTTTGAAAAAGTACTGAATTGGGACATTACATATACTTAACGATTTAACACATTGAAATGAAATTTATCTTAGTAATAAGAGAAAACAACTCACTATCTCACAATAATTATATTCAGTGTTTGGTTAGGGATTTTTTTTTTTTTTTTTTTTTTTTTTTGTAAAATGAATTTAAAAAAAATCTTTTAAAAGAAAACAATATTTTTATTGTAATTTGTAGAGGTGCACAAAATCTCTGAATGAAAAGCAGCGTACCCAAGTATTTAGACATGCATGTTGACGGTAATTATGATAATTTTATGTAAACATCAGCATTTCAGGCACAATTCCTTTTATCAGTCAACAATAATTAATTCTTTCAAATATTAAAATTCATTCAAAACTTAAGAATACCAAACTAATACTTTTCAAAATAAAAATATTTCCCTTTTATTCAAAATAAATGTATCGAAAAAAATATAAAGTTGGGGGAAAGAGTGTTTTTTATCACATCACATCAAAAGTAGTTTAAAATCAAATGTACTCTTCTTGCATAGAAGTAAACAATAATAAATGAATATTTTATTGTGCAACATAAATATTTTAATTGAAGAAATCGTCAAAAATGATTTAAAATAAAGCGCATTAAAATTCAAAATTTAGTTGGGATTCAGTTCACTATTTCTGTTTATTTTATTCCAGTTCAGTATATATTTAGAGCATTCATATTTTGTGAATTAGAAGAGATTTTGTAAATGTTAAATCTCAACACTGCTTTTGAGCACTTTTTTATGCTATAAAATATTATAGACAAAGTTAAAAAACACATAAGCAGTTTAAAGACCTACATTCGAATTTTGCAATTTGTAATATAATATTTTATTAAAAATAACGAGATTAAAAAAGGGAAAAAAAACACGGGAAAATAAGTAGTAGATACTGCAAAAAAAGTGTCGTATTATTAAAAATATCGAGATTTTCAAAACCGTGTGGAAAAGCCTATCGCCAAAAAACAAATTGTTTGAATTTACAGTAAAATTGACAAAAGTGATTGAATAGATCCTTATAATACCGAATTAAAATGATCGGAAAAATCTGACTATTGTCTCTGAAAACACGATAGAAAAGTCACTTTGATTTACTATAAACTGGACACAAGCAAAGAGCTTCAAAAGAGACTAAATGGACGCATCATAATTTTATAGAATAAAAAATATTAGGATTTTTAAATGTTTGGAAATTCGTAACTATCACCACCGCAAAAAAGCAATCTAAAAACTACGCTCATTAAGATGTAGCGCGCAGAAAATTTAAATGGGCAATTCACAATTTCAGGTTTTTTTTAAATTTTATTTAAAAAAAATTTTTTTTTTAGTTTTTATTATTATGTTCAGGTGCTGCCGCCAGGTTGTGCACCTCTTAATGTATTATTTGGGCACCCTCAAACCTCGGGGTGTTATTTACAGTGAGAACTTAAATTAAAATGCCATGGAATGAAGTAAAGCAGAAACCCTTAATAAGTGGTGGGTATCATGATTAGGTATCATGGTATGAGAAAACTGCAGTAAGCTTATGATTTGGTATGATTATTATTATGCAATATATGATTATGCAAGCAAACTTAATGATCTTTAAAAAGTTCTTTATCTTAAATTGCATTTAATTTATAAAATATGCAAAACATATTTTTTATGTTGAAAAAAGAATATTCTCGTGCTTTTAAAACTTTTTAGAAGTATACTGTTGAGTGATTGTATTTGTCTGTGGGTTATTTTATTCAAACATTTTCGCTTCTTTTGCGTCTCTTAATTTGCTTTTGTCGGAAAGCAATCAAAGTTTCGATTGCGATCATTTTTTTATTATCACTTAGGAATCCATTTTAACTTGAATTGGCATCAGACTTAGATGAAATTCGAGCACTCTAACTAATCAAAAAGTGATCAAAATGTGTATTCCTTTCGGTCGTAATATGGCGATTCATTTTGGTAACAGCAGACAAGAAATTATACAAAATTGTACAGACACAGAGCTGCAGATGAGATTTGAAAACTCTAACTAGTCGGAAAGAGGTCGAGTTTTCAACTGTACATGATTCCACCATCCTACACGCGAAAGTGTGTGAATAAAAATAATCAATTGATTTTGTATGCTTCGAATACCTTCAATAGGATTCCAAAAATTTAAAGAAATTTTGTGACATTTTAAAGAATTCAAAGTGACACACAATTATAAGATATTTGTAACTTAATGTAAAAGAAAACGCAATTTGTGTGAAACTTATTTTTCAAATCTTATTTTTGAGAAGTGTTTCTTAAAAGGAAAAAAAAAAAGAAAGAAAAATTATATTTCAAAAGCTATGCGTCACGTGGTCTTTCAAGTAGCTCGAACACTAGTGAAGCGACAAGGGAAATTTCTCATCCAGAGACTCCAAAAAGTGCAACTATTTCTATCGTTCCACTCGATTGTCAACGAAGAATGAAGAAGAAATAAGCTGGACGATCTCTATCTATCGTCGAGACCACTCAACTCTGAGGAGGGAAAATGGCTAAAAGAATTTTTTTTTTTTTTAAATCTCTCTTGATGCGATAAAAATCGACACTCATGCGTTCGTTTACTTTACTGAGATCAGTAAGTGTATCAGTAGTACTTGACAGACATCATCTCTCATTCAAACCAAAACTTCATATATATATATATATATATATATATATATATATATATATATATATATATATATATATATATATATATATATATATATATATATATATATATATATATATATATATATATATATATATATATATATATATATATATATATATATATATATACACAAATTAACATGAAAAACATGAATAAAATAAAAATAAAAAACTAAATGGTAGAGAAACAAGAATGGTAAAGGCAAATAGTCGTTGTCAAGACACATCTAATTGCCATAAATAATGCTATATATATATATATATATATATATATATATATATATATATATATATATATATATATATATATATATATATATATATATATATATATATATATATATATATATATATATATATATATACATAACGTCGTTGCCGAGTGGAAGAATTAAAACAGGTCTTAGGCCGAGAAGGAGGGTACAAGATTTATTTATTAATTATTAGACAGAGGCAGTCATGGAAGTGTGTAAAAGTGAACACGAAAAGTTGAGCTCCTCTGTTATATGTTAGGGAAAATCTTGCAAAGTAAAATCCGCAAAATGTTTCAATGAAGGGGAAGAGGGAAATCTTAGTAGTTGCTATTGGTTTATGACATAGATCGAGCGTTTCCCACAGAGAGTAAAGGGAAAAATGTCCTGCTTTTAGTTGAATGCATACTTGAGCCAAAAATAGATTTAAGAACAGGATGTGGCTTTTCAAAATGTGAGAAAGTCTTTCGATTTGAATAAATAATTAGTAATAAATTAGGAGTTCTTTTATAACGAAGAAACTAACATAAAAAGATTAATAGAAGCTTTTTATGTTACATATATATATATATAAATATATATATATATATATATATATATATATATATATATATATATATATATATATATATATATATATATATATATATATATATATATATATATATATATTCTTGCTTCATAATCATGATGATAATACAGTCAAACCTCGCTACACTGAACTCCCGGATATAGTGAATGAAATGTTCGATCCCGTACCTTGCTATACACGTATAATGTTATTTTTTGCGGATATAGTGAACTAAAAAAGTGAAGAAGTTGGATATTATGAACTTTTTTCTGTCTTCAACTGATTTTTTTTAAATAATTTTGAAATGTCTACTTCAAAATAAATACTTATAATACTGATTTTTAAAACCATCTATTGAGTGGAATGTAGCCATAAGCATTTATTCTTGTTTTCTTCTTTTATCTAACTTTTCCATCCCTAAACAAAGGCCAACCCAGACAGATGTTAATTTATTTTTTTTGTACACAAGACAATAAATAATGAAACCAAGTAATAAATAATGTAATAAATAATAAAACCAAGTTAACCCATTTTTTGTAACTATGTATTATTTTTCAGTCATTTATTTAAATAATGTATTAATAAAGAGAAGGAGTTCGGAACCATGGGTTAAAATTGTTTGTAGGAGCGGATATATAGTGAACTCCCGGTTATAGTGAACCGAAATTTCAGTCCCTTATTGAAGGTTCACCCTATCTGAGTTTGACTGTACTAATTTTAATTTTTGGATTTTGGTATCTGCATTGCTGATTTATAAGATAAGAGAAATGATTTTAATTTTAATATAAATAAACTATTTTTTTAGAATTCTAACGTTTCTAAAAACATTTATTGAAAATCCATTTTTAATCAAAGAATAGAATTAAAAGAATATTTAGTATCCAAAAAACATTTATACAAACTTAATTAAAATTTGGTGAAAGGAAAAAAAACAATGGATACCCAACTAATGTAATTAAATCCTATATAAAATCATTAAGTTAATTGTATGTTATTATTATTAATAAATTAACTAAAAACTTCTTTGTTAACTAAATATATATTTGTGCGAATCTAATTCGGATTACATCCATGGATAAAAATCTGTGCAAACCGGGCAAATCTTGCTCCAATTTTGTTTTAAGAAAATCTTAACTTTCTAAAATCATCAAAATTGTATAATTAAATATCAACCTTATTAATTTTAACATTAATTTATCCAGTATAATAATATTACCTTGCTTACATCCATTTTTGGGACAATCCAAGGTAACTAACAAATCAAACGCGCTTCAGTGCTGCCGTCAGAACGCGCCATGAAAGATTCTTCTATTTACGCTTCTATTTTCATGTTTTGTAATATGGCAAACTTATTCAGAAAATATTTTAAATCATTCTTGAAAGATTTCCGCACGTGTAAGTCCATTTGAATTCGCTATTTGCTTTTTATATTAAGTTTGTGTTTTGTTCTGTATTTTCCTTACACTTTATTTTCTGTTTTTTTTTTTTTTTTTTTCCTTTAAAGCTTGATAAGTTTTATTTAATATATTTTTTACTTAATGAGTTCTAGTTTCATTTCAATTTTTTGAGTGCTCCTCACACTATTGTATTGATATATTTTGCTTTGGCTATATTAGAAAGTACTCCCATTTGTAGATATAACAGTGTAAACTAATGACGAGATTATATCTTTTCATTGTTTTGTCTTTGGTTTTTTAATCTTTTTTTGAAAATAATTTTCTTTAAATTTTTAAATCTTTTCAATAATTTTATACTATTTATTATTTACCATGTTTTCTCTATATTTTTTTAACTTAAGAGAAAATTACAGAATAATGAGAAAAGAAAAGAAGTTATTTCCTTTTTAAATCATTATTTTAAAAAAATGATTTAAAAAGGGGAAAAAAAAAACAAGATAAATACGGGGAAAAACATGCAATCTCTTCATCACGATTACATCCGCAGAAAAAGAGTGCTTTCTAATATTGTATCAAGGTAGATAAACCAAAATATATCAATATAACCAAAGCAAAATATATCAATACAATAGTGTGAGGAGCACTCAAAAAAAATTTTGAAACAAAATAGAATAGAACACAATAAGTAATAAAGATCACATAAAAAACAGAAAATGCAATGTAAAGAAAAAACATAAAGAAATATAAAACGAAATCCATAAAGCGAGTAGCGAATTCAAATGAACTTACATGGACGGGAAAATTTTCAAGAATGATTTAAAATATTTTCGTAATAAAATTGCCAGGTTACAAAATATGAAAATAGAATGGCAAATTGAGATAAAAGGCATAAATAGAGGGATTTTGTTTTATAGCACATTTTTACTGCAGTACAGAAGCGCGTTTGATTAAGTTAGTTACCAAGAATTGACCCAAAAATGGACGTTTTGGACTTGGAAAATAGACTGGATAATTTAAAGAAGTTTATAATTAATGAGGCTAATATTTAATAAATTTTAATGATTTTAGAAAATTAACTTTTATTTAAGAAAGAGAGAGAAAGAAACATGAATTACCAGTTTTGCACACATTTTTAGCCACGGATTTGTCGGAAATGGATTTGCACATAAATTATATAAATTAACAGTGAAGTCTTTAGTAAATTTATTTATAATAACATATGATTAACTCAGTGATTTTATATTGAATTTAACTACTTTAGTTGAGTATCCATTGATTTTTATCAAATTTTGGAAGAGTTTGTCTTTTTTTTTTTTTTGGATAAATAAACATTACTACATATTCTTTTAATTCTATTCATTTGATAAAAATGGTATATAAATAGATGTTTCTAGAAACATTAAGAATTCCAAGTAATTAGTTATATTTAAATTATTATATTAAAATTAAAAAAATTTATTTTATCGTATAAATCTACAAAGCAGATATTTTCTTCTTTTTTAACACCCAAAACCAAAAAATTTTAATTATTATTCTCATGATTACGAAACAAGATTAATTCCTCGGAGTAAATATTATTTAATAAGATTGTATAATCTTGAAAGTTAAAGATAATAAAATCATCAATAAATCTAAAAACAAATTTAATATTAAGAGTATAATTTTTTTCATAATAGTGCAAAAATAAGTTAGCTAAGAGAGATGAAAAATTAGATCCTTGTGGTACTCCATCCATTTAAATAAAAATATCTTTTCCATTGTAAAGATTAAGAAGACAAAAATTAATTAGAATTTCCCAATAATCAAAATCGCAATTAAGGATATTTTTAAAATCATAGTAATAATTCAAAAGGACATCTTTTAGTTTAGAAAGGGGAATGCTATCGAAAAGATGCTGGAAATTAAAAGTTGCAATAGAATTAATTTTATTATGTTATTATGTTTCATAAATTCTAAAATCTTTCCTTCTTTAATACTATTGTTAATAATTTTATTTAAGATTAGTCATGTAGTTAAAGAAAATGGTGCCAGGTTTAGTTAGGTAAGTATTAGACCCACATGTGATTGTTATTGTTCTAAATTTTATGAAGTTTAGGACTGATAATTAAGTAAGGAAATTGTATATTGCTAATTTTAATTTTTAACCTCTTATATAAAGCTAAGAATTTTTTAATGACTATATTATGTGAGTGGTCGTAAGTAGCAAAACTATTCTAGTCAACTACTTTTTTTCATAGTCATGGGCGGATCGTGAATTTGTGGGGCCCTGGGCTGAAACTACTTAGGCTCCCTAATAGCCATTTTGTTTTCTATAGTGATGTAGATAAGTATATAGAAAAAATAGGACAATAAAATAATTTTATTTATTTCTTATTTATTTATTTTTATTTGTGTATACCAACAGCAACTGTACAACATTATTTTAAAACAAATTGACAGGTTATGTGTAGTTATGTTAGATAAATTATAAAGCAACCTTTCCGCATTTTTGTCCTGCAAATTCCTTTATTTGCTCATTACATTGTAAGTCATTCGTTAAATCACAATTTATGGAAAGAACTGATAAATGATTTAGTCGATGGTTCGACGTTGTTGTCCTATATTTGTTTTCTATATACGACATCCTGGAGTAAGTGCCCTCCGCTTCACAGCTAGTGATTGGCAAAGTTAAAAAAATCTTTGAGATACTATAGCAATTTGGGAAAACATCAACAAGTTTCTTTTCATAAATTAGCATAAAAATTTCACTGCAAGAGGTGTAAAACTCTAGCTTAGACTGAAGTAAATAAGATTTTAACTGAATGCACTCATTCACTAAATGCTCGTCTACATCATCTGGATAATAACCAACAATATTACGCACACTTTCCAGATCTATGTTTTCCATATTTTTGTCTTGCAAATCCATTAAAAATTTGAATTTCCTGCTGTACATCTCATAGACTTGACTCCTTTTATTTAAATCCATAATCAGCTTATCCAACGCAACCTTTAGCGTGTCTCTTTTAAATTTTTCTGCGCCGTATACTGAGAATTTATCTGTAGACTTATCTGAAAATTTTGGGGTAATGCGACTCTTGTTTATGTCATTGTAGTCTATTCCCACACTAGTACTTAATTTTTTAGCTTTCTCTTAGTATTCCTTTAGCTTCTAATCTGATTGGTGCCTTATGTTGTTCACGAAGTCTTTTAATGACACAATTAACTTGTTGTCTTCACAAATATCTAAACCAGGGCTCTGTATTTTTTTATTAACTAAATTAAATCTCCCCAAAATTTCTTCCCAAAAAATAATCAAAATTGCAGTATCGAGTTTCGCCATTTTATTGAACAAATTTCGTCCCTCTTTCCGGAAATCAACTTTCTCATCCTCATTTTCGCTGAAACTTTCGAAAATTTTCATAATGTCATCATAATTATTATTCAAAGTTTTGACAGCATCAAAGTGACAAGACCATCTGGTCTGGCTTAAACTTTTTAACGTAAATTTGAGTTTCGTTTCACGATTTAACAGTTCCCACCTATGGGTCGAAGTAGAAAAGAAAACGTATATTTTTTCGCACTTACTCCAAAAAAGTTCACAATTTCGGTTGCAACCTTAACAGATTCTTCACCAACTGGATTAAGGGAATGCGCCGCACATGGCACATAATCCGCGGATTTATTTTTTTGTTTTAGTACTGCTTGTACACCATTGTAGTGACCAGCCATATAAGTAGCGTTGTTGTAAGATTGTCCCCTACAATTATCAAGTAGTAGTCCATTTGTTTCTAAAAAGTTTGTAGAATTTTAAATAAATGTAAGCCAGTATGACTACTAATTTTAATGAAGGATACGCATCTTTCAAACACTTTTCCCCGAAAACAGCATCGTAATACAATAGCATGTTGATCATTGTAAGATAGATCTGGAGTAGAATCCATCACAATTGAATAATACTTTGTGTCGTCATTATTGAGTTACAATTTGTTGAATTATCTGTCGGCCCATAATCTCAATTATTTCCTCATATAATGTTTTTGATAAGTACCGTTCGATAGACGCGCACATGCATGGGTTGATTGATCTCAGGGTTGCCAACCTTATAATAGTTTTTTTTAATATTAGATATTTTTTTTAATTCAAAATATCACCTATTGTTTTCAGTGGGGACTGGGGCCCTTTGTATCCACGGGACCCTGGGCTGCAGCCCAAAAAGCTCTTAAGTAGATCCGCCCCGATTCGTAGTTCGTAGTGCAGAATGAGTACAGATTTCGTAGTTTTGGAATGAGGTTGGTACAGATCTCTCAAAAGACGCAATCAGAATGCTCCTTAGAATGAGCGCTAATAAAAATAATCCAAAGCAGCAAAATGTTTTCTTCCTTGATCTGGTTATTATATGTAATGACTAATATTTAAACTATCCGATAAATGTAATAATTCACTTTCCTTCAAAAGTGAATGTGCACTCATGGAACACAAAATAATACTCAATCGAAGGTTTCTTTGCACTTCGATTTCTTAGAAGAAATACGAGAACAAAATCGCAAATATTTTATAGATTCTTTGCATTCCTTAAATTAAATCTTCGTTATCGAGAAAGGCATTAAAATTTAAAGAAAGGTTGAAGGAACAAATTCGTACAATATTATTTTTATAAATGATTGACTTAAATAAGCATGAATAAATATTTTCCTTAAATTCCTAATTTTAAAGCCAGTTTTTCATTCAAGACCATTTTGCTCCATTCAGATCCAGCGCATGCGCATAAGAAGTAAAGCGTTAGTACAGAGGTACGTAACCTGTGAAACGGTTGCCGGACAGATTTACATGTACGGTTGCGTACGCTGTCGCCCATCAACCGCCATTTTATTCTTTCCATATCAAAATGTGTCAGCAGATTTAATGAACATGGATAATATAAATGCATTCTCAAAGAAATATCTTAATTAATAGTACAGTGTTTATCAATAATGTGCAAAACAAACCAACAATAAATAAAGAGAAAACTTCTTCTTCACCCAGTACCTAGTGGTTGGAAGGAGAGGGGGGGTGCTAACCCGTTTCAAGACAACCTCTGCTGTTGTTTTTTTCCTTTATAACTAGGGACCGCTCCTAACATTGGGGGGACTAGTTTACATTATGATTATGGAAGCTAGACTTTTTCCCTTTTTCTTTGCTACAAGGTTGAGGTGCTTGCTTTCCAATCCATAAAGTCAAAATCTTCAGATTCCAGAAAATCCTTGTCTAGCAACCACTGTTTCATATACTTTCTTCACTCTATATAGATACACGGGTGTCTATTACTACTGCTGAAGAATTTTTCTCACTCTCTTTTTTGTGACTTATGTACAGTCGGCAAAAAAAAAAAAAGAAAAAGATATCACCCTGAATAACTTTTGTTCGAATGATTGGAATTTCACGAACTAAGTGTCAATCTTAATGGTACTTCGGGGTGACCTCATATTTGCTAAAAAAATTTAGTGCTAACTATTAAGTTACTAAATCAGACTCAAAAATCCACTTTCTCTGAATAAACGTTTTTTATTTATTTAAATTTTTTTTTTGCATATTTGGAATCTTGATCCTTGAAGTAAGGGGGGTAGACAAAATTTCGAAAAAAGTGGGTCGTAAATTGGGTCTTAATAAAGATTTATATGTATGGCGAGAGTTTAAAAAAAAATGCCAAATTACCTAGCCATAGAAGGTGAAACAATTGAGAACAATCATAAAGAAACGGAATGAATGACAAGACGGCAAAACGTCGTGTTTCTTCGCCGCTAAGCAAGCAAGAGGAGAATTTTTGAGGCTGCTTGGATCGGATTGAAAAACAGATTGGATTTTTTTTTTTTTTTTTTTTAATAAATCTCCTTACAAAAATAAAATTTGAATCGATTAATAAATTATTTATGATTTTCTAAGATTTTAGAATCTGAATGTTGAACTTTTTATCGGACATGATTATTTTTTTTAAGGTGTTTTAATGTCATTTGTATGAAAATTTCGCACTAAAACCGAATTCACATAAGTTATTATAAATTTATGAAGAGTTGTAGCATTAATTGCTTTCGCACCTCAGTTCGAGTCTCTTATATATGGAAAATAAAAAAAGAGATCCAGCAAAAAATTTGGAGGACCCGTGAAAGATAACGATACTGATGCACAATCACAAGGTATTTTGTAAAATTCACGGTATTTCTTTTCGATAAAATTGAAAAGCTTAGTCAATGTTAAATGGCATATGAAAAGCATATCTGCTCAACATTAAGAACATATAAGTCTTGTTAAAATATTAAAATACAGATGTTTGCTACTGCGAGCTTAAAAACTTGATTTTTCTAAATAAAGAAAATTCAGAATTTAAAAAAAAAAAAAAAAAAGGGTTTCAAATTTTTGAAAAAATTACAATTTCTCAAAAGTTTGCGTCAACACCTCTAGTAAATTGCAAAGTAATTTTTACTTTCGTTGTATTTTGCAGTTGTAGATTATTTAGCGACTTTTTTAATTTTAATCGGAGTTTTATTATTTTTAATTATTAAATTAGAGAAAACTATGTCCCACTGCTCCGGCATTCTAAAAGGAAAAATAGTGCTACTTTATGAAAATGGAAAATGCATCAGAGAAAGCTGTCGGGTATTAAATCTATCTCATTATACAGCTAAAAGATGGTGTTTGAGGTAAATAAATTGTGTTTATAAGATATAAGTTCATAACTGAAAGGTATATAATTCGAAATAAATTCCTTATTACTAAAGTGCATAAAGTTGTAATCCGCATCTGATTTTCTTTTTAAATCCGAATTTTTCCTGTATTGTTGAAAAAAAATTGTTTCTCAAAGCTATTTGAATTATGAACTCTTTAAATAACCATTTTTTTTAGTAATTTTATGTTAAACATTTAAACATTACCACATTTAAATGTTTATCGACCCATTTAAGTATTTCATTGTCGCCAAATTATTTTTTTTAAGTAATTAATTTTAATTTTTCTCGGCTTCTAAAAAATAAAAACTGTTAAAACTTTAAATTTTGCAATAGAAAAATGCGTAGATTAATATGATATAAAAAAATTGATACCTTATAATTCAAAATTTTTCATCCACAATTAAATTAAATAAAAAACAATAAATAATTACTAAAATTATTTGTTGCAAAATTATTTGTTTATTTATTCGCTTTGGGTAAATGGGTTATATAAGTGGGTGAATTTTTTTTTCGAATTGCTAAATTAGTTTTAAAAATATGATTTAAAACGCAAAAAGTGAAATTAACATTAAGGGGTTTGAACTTTGGATCATATTCCTGACCAAACTATGGGGACGCTATTTCCCAGATTGTGGCTACCCCTATATTTTGAAGGTTAAGAATCCAAATATGTTTAAAAAATATATATGTTTACTCAGAGAAAGTACGTTTTTGTGACCGATTTCGTAAGTTAATTAATAGTTAGTACTACATAATTTGCATATTTGAGGTCACCCCCAGGAACCATTAAGGTTGAAACTTAGTACGTGAAAATCTGATCATTAGAACGAAAGTTATTCAGGGTGATATATTTTTCTTTCTTTTTTTTCCGACTGTACAAGCAAAATCTGCTCAGTCATTTTGGAGATCCGACCTAAAAATTTCCTTCATTTAGAAAACATTAGTAATTGTTAAAGTTGTCAGTTACTGTTGTAAACACATACTAATTATAAACAAATTATTTTTCATTCATTAGGTCTAAACACGACTTAAAATGAAATTAAAAGCAACATTTATGAGAAATGTGATATAAATACTATTTTTCTTTGTTATTTATTATCAGGCGCGATTTCATCAACTAGCTAGCGGCACATTTCTATAATTAAAAAAATTAAAAGCCAGTTACAGAAAAACGCAGTAACAAAAATTGCAAACAATCAGCTATCATTATTTTGTATTTTTAAGTTCATTTATGTAAAATTAAAAGTTCTGTAGTATTAAAAGCTTTCTTTTTGAGAAAATGCTTCTGGCAAAACATGCTTTACTTATTCTCCATTGCATAGAAGGAAAGTTAAAATGGAGACCTAAATAAATGAGTGGTCAGGTAACAGACGTCATTAAGTACACCCAATCGAAGTCATTGACCATTTATGCCGTTAACAGCGTCATCGATTAAATCTTTCCGATCAATTAATCAATCGCTTTAAAGAATGACCCGAAAAGTGAATAAAATCGCTCTGTTATAAATGGAATAATAATGACGACGTACTGTTTACCAAGAAGAATATATATTTATCATCCTGCGGAAGAAAACGCGCAAATGTTTGATGCACTATTCCCAACTTTTTAATAATAATAAAATAATAAACTAACAATAAAAATTAGCAGCGAGATGCTATTTTTAATAATTATTTAGAGTTAATTATTAGTGTTTATTATTAAGCAGAATTAATTATTAAGAGATAAATTTATTATGTTATTTTCAATAATTAAAAGATTACAGTTCGCTGCCGTTCACCTGCCCTATGCAGAGTTAGCCCAACCTTCTTCACCATATATAGAATGGCTAATGATTTGCCTCAATTTCAAAAATTAATTTAATTTACCTGAAAATAAGCGTGTTTATTTTTCTTCCCTCAAAATACATGAATGGCACTACATTTTATGAATTGACTCGAGAAATTTTTTTTCTCTTATTGTTATTATGCAATCGATTCTAAGAAATAATTATTGTACTTCCATGCAACAGTACAAAATAAAACATATATTAAATGTAATGCCATTTGTTGAAAAAGCATGGATTATATGTTGTAAGAATTAATTATTTGAACTTCACAAATCATAGACTTCACTAAAGTGGAGTTGTTTTAATTCATAAATTGATTCCCTTCAGTTTCTTGATAAATGACCTCGTACAAATGTTGCAATGAAATTTGGACTCTGAGGAATAATACTCTAACGACGTTTCTCCTGGAAACGGGATAAGGTTTATTATTGAAGTCTCAAAATTAGGGTTAGGAACGTTTGTCAAAATGTATCAGTAGCGGGCATGAATAAGACTCAAAAAGGGTACCAAAAGATCTTTTAGTAAAGTTCCTATGAATCTTTTAAGCATTATTGATTAACAATGAGATTCATCATATACATTCATTCACTCATGTCCATAAATTAAGGATAATTCAGAATCACACGGAAATCAAACTCTAAAACTATAATTTCACCTCTAGAATTATCACACACATCCTGAAGAAGAATATGCAAATTACTGGAAACCACTAGATGACGCTGGTAGTACGTCACAATGACGAGAGTGTAAGGGAGGGGTATATAAGGAATGGTGGCAAAGAAGTGAAATTGTTCACAAGCGCTTTAAAAGCCTTTCAGTGCAATAATCGCATAGTTATGAGACAAAGGAAGCATTTGAATGATTTTTTACGTGGCAGTCATCGGACGACTGGAATGTGGACGCACCCTGCTGGAAGTATCCGAGGAACTTGGAATCACCCAGAGTGTCATCTCCAGGCATTGGCAATGATTCCAAGGTGATGGTAATGCATGTAGGCGTTACAGCACAGGTCGGACCCGAATTACAACGCCGAATGAAGACCGGTATTTGGGAGTTACTGCCAAAAGAAACAGACAGAGCACAGCATTAGACCTGTCTCGTCAGCTCTCTTCAGCTACCGGTACGACAGTTTCAAGGCAGATCGTGTACAGACGCTTAGGGCAAATTGGTCTATATGCTCGTAGGCTTGTCAGATGTGTTCCACTTACCGCAACTCACTGTCGCCTGCTATTAGCCTGTAGTAGAGAGCATGCATTGTGGACACCGTAACAGTGGTCTTGTGTGATGTTTTCCGACGAGTCCAGGTTTAGTTTGCAGTCTGATTCTCGCCGGACTTTCAGATGGAGAGCGCCAGGTACCCATTACCACCAAGACAACACCATTGAACGACACCGTTACGGTGGTGCAGGATGGCTCGTTTGGGGAGGAATTATTCTTGGTTCCAGAACTGACCTGCACGTTCAGAGTGTAACGATGACAGGTCACATCTATAGGGATGTCATTCTGGAACAACATGTACGTTTGTTTCGGGGTGCCATGGGTACTGAATTTCTGCTTATGGACGACAACGCCCGTCCTCACCGTGTAAACATTGTAGACGAATGCCTTCAATCGGAGGATATCACCCGTATGGATTGGGCAGCATACTCACCGGACTTGAATCCAATTGAGCATGTGTAGGATATGCTTGGCCGACGAATTGCAGCCCGTCAACCCCATCCCACCTCTCTACCGGGCTTTCGGAGGGCATTGCTTGATGAGTGGTGTAATATTCCACAAGATCAGATTGATAATTTGATACTCAGCATGCCTAGGCATTGTATGGCCTGTATTGCATCGTCCGGGAGACATACTCCGTATTAACCATCATACAAACCATGTTATACTGTTTTTTGTAAATAGGTTCTTTTTTGAAATTTGCTCCAGGGACTAAAAATCGCAATTTTTATTAATTATGTCAAACATATAGCATCTTTTTTGCTCTTTACCTTTTGTTTAATACATAGACTTTACAAATAAGACAAATTTGCTTGGCTTCTGTCTCTTTCTGTGCCTGAACTTCATTATCCTTAATTTATGGACATGAGTGTATATATATATATATATATATATATATATATATATATATATATATATATATATATATATATGTAATACAAAAATTATAAATACTTTTGTATTAATAACAACATTAAAACTCTTTCGTTTTCATAAAATGTCTTTGGTAAAGTATTGGTGTTGAAACTTTATTTTGGGACTTCAAGGCTGAAAACATACCATTGAATCATAATTAGATTTATATTTCAAAGGAGGAGTTATTTTTAGAATCTTGTTCCTCTTTCACTTCCATATTAGGAAGCATTAAAGGATTTTCCATAATGCATAGAGTTACAAAGGTATGTACGACTGGAACCAAATTACATCATTCTCTGTTAGAATTTAATGCAAGACCGATGATTTTCGCATGTCTCTTGCTGATTAACATGTTCCATAAAATATCTGCCGGAACCATCCGGAATTTTGTCCACACCCCCTGCCTTGTGGAGTGGGGATGTGAACTGTTATAACCACCAGCCTACCTTTAAATTAACCTTTTAGAACGTATTATGGCCTATGACTGCATTATTAAAGCTGAATACAACAATGATAACATGGATGCAGCCCTGTTATTATATATATATATATATATACATATATATACAGTGGCGTACGCAGAATTTTTTCAAGGAGGGTGTTCACAATTTTTTGAAACTACTAAAAGAAATTCGAGTCTGTAATAAAGCACTATTATTCCCCTAATTTAGACAGCTAGACAATTTTGACTTTTTATTTAGACAACATTGCTTAGTTAAATTTTGATTTGATTTTTTAAGTTTAAGAACATAATGCAATATCCTCTGAAAATAGTCCAACGTCATATGGGTGGGAAGTAACACTTTAAGGGTCACTTTCACATTCATCAGATTTTGTTATGCTAGAAACGTTTTCTTCAACGGAAGTATCACATTTCTGTACAACAGAAAAACTTACATTGGTACTAGATGCTGTCACCTCATTAATTTCAGGTCATGATTTTTTCTCAAAATAATTAAAAATTGTTAAATTCTTGCGTTTTGACATCCTAAAGATCCAAGAACAGCAAATATATATATATATATATATATATATATTGTCATAGAAATATCCGCTATGCTACGATCTCAAAGTCGAGCTGGAATGAATAACTTCAACGAGCACAGTATCTACAATGGTATTGTTACTGATTTCTTCACTAGTCGAAATAGTGGCGACGACGGGTTCGGCGATTGAATGAACTTTTTTTAAGACAAAACAAAACAGATTTAGCGACAAGCGGCAGAGATAACTCTTAGTCTGACTAACTAACTCCACTGTACTCCGTTCCCCCTTTTATATAATTTTTCACTGCATCTCCAAAATTCTCGAATTGTCTCAAAGACGACAGAACGTCTAAGATTCCATAATCATTGCGTAAAGACCTCTCGAATGACAGCCAGTTTCGAAAACTATACTGGCAGTACAGAAAGGAACCAGTCCGTAACAGTATCACGTGAATTTGGTCTTAAAAGTACAACCCTATTATAGTAAATGTTTTTTCAGTATTCATAGAAATAAGGTGAGGAAAAAAAAGTACGCATAAGGTAAATAAAAATATATAGTCTTAAAAAATAATAGCTCGCATAATTTCTACTAAAATTTTTATTTTTGCAATTTTGTCTGAGATCAAGGGGGGTGTTTAAACCCCTAAACCCCTCCCTTGCGTACGCCACTGTATATATATATATATATATATATATATATATATATATATATATATATATATATATATATATATATATATATATATATATATATATATATATATATATATATATATATATATATATATATATATATATATATATATATATTATATATATATATATATATATATATATATATATATATATATATATATATATATATATATATATATATATATATATATATATATATATATATATATATATATATATATATATATATATATATATATATATGTAAAATGATGCAGTCGGACCGAGCAGGGAAACAGGCACAGGATTTCAATGAAATTAGATGTATTTTATTTCGATCATTTCCTTATGGAAGACCAGCGAAAAGTGAGGTTAACTCCATTCAGGATCAGTCCTTTTGGTAGGGAAAATCTTGCAAATATCCGTAAATGTCTCTATTTAGGGAAAAGAGGGAAAACTTAGAAATTACTATTGGTTAATGAGCTTGTTCGAGTGATTCCCACGAAACTTAAAAGGGAAAAAAGTCTTTGCGTAAATTTATGCATAGTTGGGCCAAAAATAGATTTAGAAACAGGATGTGGCTTTTAAAAGTGTTAGAAAGCAGTTCGACTTGAATAATTAATTAGTAATAAAATAGGAGTTGTTTTATAGCGAAGAAACTAACATAAAAAGATTAATGGAAGCTTTTTATGTTACATCCCCCCTCGCTGAAAATTTTAACTAATATCTAAAAAATTTAAAAATTATCCCTTTGCAAAACTTTCCCTATGATGACACAATTAAATTGAAAAAAAAAATAATAATAACATTTGTGATATCAACAAGATATAAAGTAATATGAATTATACAGGGTGTCTATAAAAGAACTCCGGGGTTTTGAGGCAAAATATTTTAATGAAATAAAAAACATACATACATGTTTTATACATGACTGAAAAGCTTACATTTTCAAGTTTTTTTTTAACACTTAGTAAAGTTCTATATGAGCCCCGCCCCGTTAGTGGCACGACAGACGTCTAAACGGTATTCTACCTCTTCCCATGTCCTGGCGAGCATGTCTGGGGGGACGGTTGCCACACAATTGACTATTCGTTCCCTGAGATGTTGAACATCACGAATTTTCTCTGCACTTTGTACGGTAACTAAAGACTTCGTTTCTATGAGCCAAATAGCACATTGAGCCTTTTGTTGCGGAGTAGCCATCATTTCAATTTCACGACGTCATTTCAAGGTCAACGCCCTGCAGTGTTGCCAACAGTTGATACAAACATTCCCAATTGGTATGAGTAAAACTTTTTGAGCTACTCTTTTCAGAGAAATCGACTAAATTTTGCTATCTTTTATAGTTAGTGAGATATGAATTTTTAAAACCCCGGAGTTCTTTTATAGACCCCTGTATTAAAAAAAAGCGCATTTGCACACAATGTAAAAAATTTTTCATAAAGTGTTCGAGGAAGATTAAAAAAATTTGAAGTAGCGCTACCATCAAATTCAAGTGTTAGATTTTCATTTTCAATAGTTTTTTGTGATTTAAGTTTTTTAAGTCCTTCTTGATAATCACAGTAAATAAAGTTATTCCTGATACTAACACAATTAAAATAAACTTTTCTCTTAAGATAAGAAAATCTATAAAAAAATTCTAAAAAATGTAAATATTCAAAAACATGAAAGATAAAAACTATGAAAATACAAGTAATATAAGATATAAAAATTGACACAATGGTCTTTAATCTGAAGTTCAAGACTTCAGTGTTATTAGGGGAAATTTTTTGCTGGATATGGGGCTGTATTCCCCAAAAGGAGGAAAACAGTCCCTAGTCTCAGCAATGATGTGCTGGAAGATCCTAGTTTCAACAGATGCTTAAGTATTCATTGTTTTGGTTTTCACCACAGAGAAAAACTACCATCGCCCCATATCCTTCTAGATTGGGTAAACATTGAACTTGAAGAAGAAAATTTGAAAGGTCGGATCTTCCAGAAAAAAAAAGGGGACGACATGTTCCATTGAACCATGTGTAATGTTGTCATATTCAGTGTCTTTAATTTTATTTTAACAATGAAAAATCATTAAATTCAATATAATTAATTGCTATAAAAATATGACATGACAATTTAGGATTAAATATTTTCAAAATTGGTTTACAAACTAAAGCATTCTTTAAAATTTCGAATGCTTCTTGACATTTGGGAGTCCAACACCAGGTTGTATCCTTCTTTGAGAGATTATTTAAAGGTGCTCTAACTTTAGCATAATTACTTATAAATTTATTATACACATTTATTGAACCTAAGAATCGTTGAAGAGATTTATCATTAGTTGGAGGTTTCAAGTTTTTAATTGCTTCAATGTTGTTGTTATCAGGAGTTACTACACCATTACATATTTCATAACCCAACAATTGAATTTTAGTTTGCAAAAAAGAACATTTAGAAGCTTTTAATTTTAAGTTTTCAAATCTACATATTTCAAAAATTTTCTTTAGATGATTTAAATGTTCTTCAAAACTATTAGAATAAATTATGATATCATCAAAATAATTAGCTGCAAATGAAACTTTATGTTTAGTGAGTATTCTACGTATTGTTCTTTGAAAAATACTAGGAGCGTTCTTCCACCCAAATGGCAATCTTAACCATTCATATAACCCACTATTGGTGACAAAAGTTTTTCAGTGTCTTCAGGGTTGATTGGAATTTGCCAATAACCACTTACCATATCTAGCCTACTAAAATAAACACTGTTCCCTAATTTATCTATAAGAGTTTCTATAAGAGGTAATGGTTCTGCATCTGATTTAGTGATTTGATTTAATTTTCTAAAGTCTATACACAATCTACTTTTTTTATTTTCATCTTTTTTATAAACTAAAGTTACTGGAGCAGAATAGGGAGAAGAGCTTTCTTTAATTATATTATGTTTTAACACCCAGTATGTGAAAAAACATACCACTAAAATTTTTTTTTCTTCTGTAAAGTAAAAGTTATTACAAATTCAAGATATTAAAAAGTAGTAAAATGGTCAACATAAAAAATTTACATTCTTGAACGGGCATTCTTGAATGAGAACATCGTGTTTTGGCCGGAACATCCTGGCCACTTCGCGAAATGGCCGGCCAAAGTAGAATATTCACTGATCGTTTCAATTACATCGCACTTTGGCCGTGATGTATGGCCAAAGTGCGATATGGCCGGACCTCGGGCTTTGGCCGTAACATATATATATATATATATATATATATATATATATATATATATATATATATATATATATATATATATATATATATATATATATATATATATATCCCTCCCCCCCCAAAAAAAAATGAAAACTTTTTTTCTTTTTCTGGCTATGCTACTTAGACATTAGCATTAGCTGCTTTAGATTTACTGTATTTCAGTAAGGGTTTTCTTAATTTTTAGTGGAAAATTGAAAAAGAACTGCAATTACGCAAAAAATTGCAATTTAATAAATTTAATTAAATAGTTTCCATATCTTCGTGCAGAAAATATGAATATATCATGCACTAAACACTTCTGAAATTCATTGTGAAATATATAGTTCATGGCTGAGACTAAAAAACAAATAATTTAAAAAAATATAAACATGCTATTTAATAAGTGATTGTTAAGCTACTAGAAAAAGAAGGCAAGTTGTATTAAATATGAATATAAATGCATGACATTAATGCGTATATGGAAGTAGTAGGGGGGGAATAGGTAGTGGGGTGAAACTGGGAACCACGATAGCATCAAAATTAGTTCTACCATCTAGCAGACAAGCTCCGAAGTACACTTTACTATACAGAAGAGGAACTATAGTTTGTCTATGGTAAGAAATCCTCCCGCCACAAAGTCTGCGGCTGCCCGCTGCTATGGAAACAAGAATAGCGTTTTTCATGGAGGGTAACTTCGCTTCACTCTAGGGCTAGACCCCACACCCCTACTTGAAATTGTTATACCTCGTTACCATAGTCACCGCCACGGGTCCAGACGAATGATACTTATGATATTCACCTGAATTAGTATTGAGAACGATCCAGTTTGAACTGTAAGAGAATATCTGATTCCAAATTAAAACATTAAAAACAAAAATATCGTTCATATGATGAAATTCTCTTTTATTTACAACTCAAGAAGTATTTATGGGATCTCTCTGATCCTATATCTCAAAAATAAATGTAAACTCAGGACTAATGTAAATAAGAATGTAATGTAAATAGGAATGTAAACTCATCAACTTAATGCATAACAAAATTAAAAGTGAAGAAAAAAGATTTATAAAAAAATTATCAAACAGCAGCGGTCTCCATAGCAACGCATGCAATGAAGACGCATGCGCACTGTTTACTATAACTCTTGACACGCAGATGAAAAGTGTGATGACGTCCAAATAAGATGTGCACGCCATCAAACCCAAAACAAGACCCATTTTGCCAATGGGCGATAATAAAAAAAGGAGAGACGCTGTTAATAGTCTAATTAACGTCAGAGTAAATAAAAATTTTGAGCTACCCTTGTTAATATAAATACTTATTTAAACTCTATTGTAATTTTTTTGTTCCAAAATCTAATGAATTATGATGTATTTCAAATATACTACGACGAGATCATTACAAATTTACTGATTATGCATTAAGCTAAGTGGATTTCTTTTTAAGTTTTGAAATGAGTTTTTTTAAAAATTTTCATAAATTTTGAATAAGTTTAAATTGTCTATTATTGATATAACATAGTTTCTATCCATCAAATATAAAAATGATTGGTCAGCTTTCTTGAAGTTAATTTGTTTTATATCGTGCAACCTCGGTCACGTGCGTACAAACTGAGTATTTTATTTCTGTATAAAAGCAAAAGTCTATCTGGATACTTGCTCATAACTCGAGAACTAAAACACCATTTTAGATCGTGAATATTATTATTATTTTTTGCAGTTTGCACATTTTTAAAGGGTAGTTTGTAAACAGTCACTTTTTTCCGGGTTTATGTGAGTCGGGTACAGTATCAAAAATATGAAATATCATTGATAAAAATCATTGTTTTAGATTAAAACGCACGCTGTCATGGAAACACCAATTTTACAAAATATTTTTAATCTGAAGCTACTTTTTTTGGTATTTGGCTCGATTGAGAGCATATACTTTAGGAGGTCCATTTTGAACCTCCTAAAATATTTTGGACCTCAAAAATAAAATATTATTTTGGAGGTCCATTAAGAGCTCCATTTTGTTTTAGGAGGCATGGTTCGTTATTAAAATAAATTAAGAGAAAAAAAGTATGGAATGAATGTATATATATAAATAAAAAGCATTAAAAATAATGAATAAGAAGGCAATTACAAACTCGTAATTTACAACACTGGCCTATGATAGGCTGTTGCGGCAATGCTTTACTTTACTTTAATAAAAATCAGTAGGATTCATAAAAAAGAATAACGGGAAATATATGTATTTAAAAAACTTTCTGTTTCGTATCATGAAAATTTAATTCAAGAAATAATGAACAACTTTAGGTTGAAAAAAATAAGGATTTTAAATTAATTTTTTTCTGCATTTAGAAAAATTATTCATATGAATAAATGTATATATAAATTTTCAAATTAAAATTACGCTGATTGAAAAGTTACAAATATTTTCTAGCTTAGACTGGAGACTACATCCTACTGATCAAATAGGACATATAATTAAATTTGTTATAAATCGAGGGTTTTTTTTCGTTTATTTATTTATTATTCATCTGCTTAACTAGCATTCCAGTTTCAATTTTATTCCAAATAATAACTTTAACGCAAATATTTTTTAATATTTAATTTTTTAATTATTCATAATGAATGATGCGATAAATGAAATCTATCATGAATTTTTTTCATCCTATTATTTATCTTTTTGTATAACAAAATAAATTACAATAATAAAATAAAAATTATTGAAAATTTTATATTCTGTTATGTATTTTAATTGTATACTTTTAACAATGTCGCTTTGTGGCTTAGGAGTATGTTTTATGATGCGAGAAGATGACTCTCGTTTTGGATGCGCCGAATTCAAATCCCATCGAGCCCTGTACGCATTTTTAGCAAACATAATAAGTTTCATTTCTTGTAAACAAAGCAAAAGTGAAATGTATATTATCCTTTTTTTAATTGTTTTTACTTTACCTAATAAACAATTTTTTTTCTTCTTCTCACTAAATGAATGAAGCGGAGAGGAAGGAACTCCCGCTACCTTTTAAGTATTCCCTTCCCTCCCCCTTCATCGTAATAAGCTCGCCTGTTATACACGCATTCCAATTGCGAAAGATAGGTAAAGCTGTAGAACAAGTGCATTCACAACATTTCATTCGCCACGGCAAAAAAAGTATCGCCTTTTGGCGACATTTTTTTTGGAAAACGAAATAGTATGACTGAAAACAACGTCACTACTTGATTTACTCCTGCAATATTTATTTTCAATGAAACGTCATCGAATCCTGTCAATCAGCAAATACGATAAGCATTATTTTTATTTCATCTTACGGCTGTGAATGGATTGTTAAAAGACATCATGAACCCTCTCTTGTGGTGACGCTAATGTGAATAAAAATATCTGAATAACAAACTGAAAGCAGGCGTTTTAAAACTTCTGTTCATTTTCCTCTATTAACGAATAAAATTTAATATATATATATATATATATATATATATATATATATATATATATATATATATATATATATATATATATATATATATATATATATATATATATATATATATATATATATATAGCATAATAAATAAAAACAAAAAAAAAAAAACACGAAGAAAATTAAGAAAAACATAGCTCTCTTAGCTAACTTATTTTTGCATTATTATGAAAAAAATTATACTCTTAGTATTAAATTTGTTTTTTGATTTATTGATGATTTAATTTTCAAGATTATACTATTTTATTAAATAATATTTACTCCGAGGAATTAATCTTGCTTCGTAATCATGATGATAATATTAATTTCAATTTTTTGGATTTTGGTATTATAAAAAAAGAAAATATCTGCTTTGTTGATTTATACGATAAAAGAAATGATTTTAATTTTAATATAAATAAACTAATTGGTATTCTAATGTTCCTAGGAACATCTATTTAAATACCACCTTTAATGAAATGAATAGAATTAAAAGAATATGTAAAGTGAAAAGATTATATCTTTTATTTTCCGGATTTTTAACATTTTTAGTCTTTTTTTTCCGGATTTTTGTTATTTTTATTATTATTTTTCTTTTTTTTTTCTTCCCCTTTTTTCATTCTTCTGTAATTTTTTCCTTGTTTTCTTTTTGAATATATATATATATATATATATATATATATATATATATATATATATATATATATATATATATATATATATATATATATATATATATAATGCGCATTAAATTTACCATAATGAGGAGAGGAAAGACAAATTTAGGAAATTTTGTTGCCGGTCAGTGCAGCCTGTAATCGCATTTTTGTAATGGCCACCACTTTTTAAAAACTGAATATTCTAGTCTAGACTATACAAAAAACTAATAATATTATTGCGTAGCATTTCTTCTGAAGTACTTCTCAAAATATAGTAAACACTAAAGGGAAAAAACTTCTTGACTTCTTCCTATAGGTTTATGTTATATTTTTAGTATGGTATATAACATTTTCAACTGATAAAATTTAGAGTTTGAAATTTTGAATCAAATTTATTAAAGAATTAAAAAATTTATGAATCGAAAAATAAATCTGTATAAATTGAAATCGTAATGACGAAATTATATTGATTAGATTACTATTAAATATTTTCAGTCATAAATTTAAAAAAAATAGAATGAAATAATTATTATTCATTAAATCCTAGACAACTAAATTAGGTCCTCTTGAAGTTTTGAACCATCGTAAAGTAACCTGAACGTGCCGGAATGATTACAGCTTTCCCGTGTATAAATTATGTAAGAAGGAAAAAAAGTATGAAATGGCTTGCATTTTCGGCGATTTTCAACAAAGCGATAACTTAGGCAATTAAAAAAAAATATTTTAAATAGCCATTTTTTTATATTTAGTCACCGTGTGGTCTGTGGAGGCAGTTATTTTTGTTCTATAATAGGGATGAACGGATTTTATTCTTAGACATACATTATGAGGCATATTTGTATCTCTCCCCTATTATGATAAATTTGTCCTTTCCCTTCTTCTCTGTAATCATAATCATAAAATATTTCAGTTGTAACCCATTGAAGTTTACTGTAAAAAAGTATTGTTTTCATTAAAAAGCATTTTATTTTATTTATTTATTTTTTATATATGTAATTTAATTTTTATATTATTTTTTACTTATATATCTAAATACTGTGCTTTGAAAATTCAGTTAATTTTATCTAAGTCATTCACTTCTCTTAGAAATTTCGTTCTAAGAATGGAATATTTTTCTTTTCTATAAAAGGAAGCCTTCGAAGAGGGAATTAAAAACAAGAAGAGTCGAATGAGTTTTTCGAAAAATAAATGGAATAAGTGTTTTTATTTCGACATTCTGATTTATATTCAGGGCGGACTACTTTTAGTTTCCGAAGAATTTTTTTAAAAAGTTTCGTTAACTTTATTATTGGAGAATAGTTCATTTCTTTTCTTTTACCCGCTATTTAAAGTTTTTTTTTTTAAATTTCTCTCTTTTTTTTTCTTTTCTATAATCCTCTTTTATTTTTAAAGTATCGCTTGCTAAAAATTTAAAAACCAAATATTTTATAATATTTTGTTTCTTGGAAACAATGATATAGTGCACTACACCTGTTCATTTTCAGTCATTATCTTTAAAAAATGTAATTGTTAAAAACTTTTCTGGAGAATAGTTCAAAAAGAATTATTTTATAACCATTCAATTACAATATTTAGAATGAAAAGTCAAATTACGTCCTTCTTCTTCTTTGACTTCTTTCTTTTTTCTTCGAATAACCCTTTATTAAAAGCATTTGTTTCCATTAACCAATGAATCAGAGTGTTTATGAGAAGTTTTCTCAGTGTTAAAGTAAACAAATTATATTCAATCCAATCAAACTTTATTTTTTCACCAGATCTGTGGTCGTTACAAATACACGATTCCGCTGATGCTCCCTTATACTCTACTAAAACTTTTACTGAATCCTTGGAATGTTATGACTCCATAAATATTTATTTTACTTTCTCTAAGCTAGATGAGAGGTATTTCATAGTATAACATAACAGATGAAAAAAAACTTTACAAAATATTGAAACTGTACAAAACAATTATAAAGAAAGCTATCTCATACGCACACATTTATAAATATCTTATTGCAAAAATATTTGTTTGAAAATATTATGCCACTAGGAAACTATCACAAATGATTCATTTACGTGTCTTTTAAATTATTTTTTATCAATCATTTATCAACGAATCATTTTAGTTTTGGAAGTTTTTGTAATTTTATTTTTACAAAATGGTTTTTGTTCGCAAATGAGTTATAAATATTTGTCCAAGTAATTTTCTAAAGGACAAAAACTCCATTTCTTCTTTCAACCTATAGGATTTAACTTTTAACCGGAATCGTGTTTATGGTTCCTATTTCTGTGAATTTTTTTTTCAACTTCACAGTTTTGTTTTTAACCATTTCTTTTTCATTGTTATTAATTAAAATTGTTTTAAATACATAATATATATCTTTACTCTAATAAGTGGACATTTTATGTGTTTTACTAAATTTGAAAGAAAAACCACAGCTGTCTTAAAAGTAAAAATTTCGTGGAAGACTCGTGAATTAGGGCATTTAAACCATGATAGCCTCCACAAAATTAAAAAAAATATATTAATTATAATTTTTTTTCTTTTATTCTCACAATTTAATATTTTCTTAAGTATTTGTAAAAAAAATATTAAAAATAATAATTTCTAAAAATAAAATTTGAATTTCAAACTCCAAATTTTTTCCCCCCTTAGTGTCCAGAGGTGGTCAGTCATAACCAGTATTTCGTAAACCAGGCCTTGGACTTCCAAAATTCCTAATTTTAGGAATTTCGCTTGGAATGCAGAACAAAAAAAATTAGAATGGAGGTTACTATTGAGAATTTAGTGTATATTTTCACAAATAATAAACAAAATTTTCTTTGAAATGTGCACCATTTTTTAATTTTTTTTTTTTATAAAAATGAAACATTATCAAGAACTATACTTTAATCTCCCTCGAAATAACATAAATGTGCACATAACAATTTGATACTTACAGAGAACTATCAGGGGCTCGTAACTTTAAATCAAATATACAAAACAGAATGCTTTTTAATTATCTGAAACATTAGTAAATTATGAAATCGTAGTAAGTTTGAGCCAATATTTATTTAAATTTTTGTTAAATCATACTTGAAAAGGACATTTTTTAAGCACACAAAATGTATGGCTTCTCACTCTTTTCAGCAAAAGCAATGCTCATTGAGCTCTTTCAAACAGAAAGCTAAACGCTATATTTATTATTTATAAATTTATGTAAACGTAAAACTAATTATTCCTATTAAACGATCAAACATTTTTTTGAGTCTCGATGAACTAAGAAATTCGGTTTTATTTCTAATAGATTTAAATATTTTTTAATAATTTATTTTTACGTTATTTTCTCAAAGAAGTATAATGGACAAAAATAATATAAATATTTTTGCGGGAATAGTCAGCAAATAACAAATAGTGTCACTTTCAAATTATGTAAATAGAAAGGAAATACTTATATTGTTCCTATTTAAAGAATTTTTTAAACTTTTCGTTACAAAGAAATATTTTAATAGGTTTTCTCAGCGGAGAATAAACTTTTTCTTCATTGTATTTTCGTAAACTATCGTGCTTCGTCATTTCCGACTATTCTAGTAGTGCAGCTGTTTTATTACCTGCCAAAAAGTGTAAGACTCTTTGATGAAAGTTCTGTAACCCCTTGATTTCCGGGATATTGGCGACCTGTTGATAGATCAAGTTTGATTTTGGCGTAAAAATCGAACTTTTCCCTTATAGTAACCCTGCATCGGCGTGTCGCTCACATTTTCCCTTCGTCAACTTTTTACAGTCAAAATTTTACAACTTGTTTTACCATCGTTTTCAAAACAATTCATGCAAGGTTCTAACTCGTGTTTAACATTAACATGTTTTTCCTTTTACATAGTTTGTGTACCATTTTGGTGAAACATTTAATAGATGAAAGTTTTTAGAATATTTGTGCTCATTTTGAGTGTTTACGTTTTTGCCAAAACCTGTCAAACGTTACGTGTGGATTAGCAAAAACGAAAATTTCACTGTTGGGCGTCACTTTACCTCAAGTTACGTTAATATTTTGGATACCTTTGCGATTTTTTTGAGGTAAGTTCTGAATTCCTAAAGATTCAAATCATTAAATATTTTCTGTATCTTGTTAGTCTTCCAAGTAAAGAGTATGTCTTTTAAAGTATAATTACATTTTTGTTGTCTCAGAAATTACTACCTGTTGTTAAATACGCTACTGTGCTTACATCTTGTTGTTAATACTGAGCATTACAAAAAAAAGTGATTCACAGTACTATTCTAGTACAACCATATTTATAAAATATATACCCTTTTCTTCATTAAAAACTATTTATTTAATATATATATTTGTAACTTAGTATGGATTTCATAATATAAAGAGCTTAAATTTCAAGTATTAAATGTTATCAAATACATTTGTAGGTTTAAATAGCAAAATATACAACTTGTAATCATAGACTGTTTCAACCAATCATTTTGCGAACATAAGGCATTTAATCAAAACTAATATGAGACCATCCTTATATGTTGGGCCCCGTCCTTATTATTTTAAAATTACCTACTGATGGGCACACATTTTATCACGGAAAAGGAAGAAAGAAAGAAAATAACGCTAATTGACTAGAAAACTTTTTTCTATCGCTTTTTCCATTTAATGGTTTTGTAGCTAAATGAAATTTCTTAGAAAATTTGAATGTTGGCAGTTCAAGATAAAAAGAGAAGAAAAAAAATAGTTATAGATTTATTACTAATTATTGAGGCTCTTCAAAAATATGGTTTGCAAAAGTGGGGTCTGATTCTGAAGGAATTAGTTTTTTCAGGAGAGCCTTTTTTAAAGAAACCCATTTTTCTCTTGCTTGTTTTTTTCTCAAAAATTATTGTATTAGTTCACTAGGTTTTATTTCAAGAATAAAATAATTGAAAATTGTCATTAAAATGAAGCCTTCCATACAATAATCGATAAAAAACCTAATTTTAACATTAATTGTTACATAATTTAGTTAAATTAACTTTTAATTTAAATAGAAATGCATTTAACTTCTCTTGATAGCATTCTAATGTGTCCTTAATAGGATGTTAAAAGTAGAATCTGTCCAGCACTGGATCTTGTAAAACTTTACAAATATTTTTTTTTAAATTTAAATTAAATTATTTTTATTGATCAAATTTTCATTACAACTGCTTACCTTTTGCTATGGTAAACATTTTTCATTTTCAGATCTAAACAAATTGTAGTGTTTTAAATTTTTTATTGATTTCATGCATCATAGTTATCAGTTTTTATGAAATAAAATTATTCATATAATTTCAAAAAGGTATTATATCTGAAGTAAACTTTGAGATATATTTTTAAAATTAAGTTAATATATTATTATAGAACATTAAAAAATATTTTTGGGAATTTTAATCTTATCTATAAAAATGAGTAGTATTTGGGCAGTTCCATGGTGTCTGATTTAAAAAATTATCAAATTTTATATCAAATATTTAGTTCATCCAGAAAAGTTTCACAATTTTTAAATGCAATAAAAAAATATCTATTGAAAAATTTGTTATTGTACATTAAAATAAAAGAAATTTTTTTAAACAATGTTATCAGTCTGTTCTTTTTTGGCAAAAACAAATTGTTACAATGTTTTTATACAGGTAATGGTAGTATTTTCAAATAAACTGATAATTTTATTTGACATGTCCCTGGGTGCAGCCTTATAGATGCCTCAAATTCATTCTTTTGTCTTTTAAATAACCCACTCCTCTAGTTAACAGGATAATTATGGGCCCAATAACTACTTCAAATTTTTATAAGATTTACTAAAACATTTAATATGATTTGTATTATTAATGTAGCTTGTTTTGCTTGTTTATAATTTATCATTCGATCACTTACCATTCGATTAAAAATAATAAACATCTAACCGTAATAGAAACTACATACATTATGTGTACTGTCAAGTTTTACGCCAAGTCGAGCAAACACGTTTTACCTTGGCGAGTTACGTTGATATAAAAGTTGTGAACTCTTATTCAATGTAAAATTTATTTAGTGATTTTAGATTTACAGAATAAAAACTTATAACACTCAAGAAAGTACCCTTAAGTCATATATCTATATACATTATATCTATGTCGGGGGTCACAAAAACAGAGTTAATCCCCATTGCTGTAAGCTCTAACTATGCCGCTGCTTGTATTAGCAAGATTTGGTACTTATATTTGAATGAGTGTGGCAAGCATTCATGCTAAGCTAACCTAAGTATGACTATTTCTGAAAAAGAGGGTGAGTTGCTTTCTCAAAGAAAAGAAGAAAAAAAAGAAATGCAAAAAATAAATAACTACAGAATATTCTGGGGGGAAAAAGGAATGCTAATTCAAACTTTTCAAGCTCTTTTTTTATCAAAAATGATAGATTTAAAAAGTCCTCAATGAAGTTTAGTTTTCTCAAAAATTTAAAATTGAGTTGCTTACCACAAAAAAAAATTAATTTACAATAATTTACAATAAATTTGTATTAATTTACAATAAAAATATTTATTTTCAAAATCTACAGAAATGAAAATTAGAATCTTGCTTTTAAGTACAATTAATTATTTTATTATGTTAAATTTTCGTGGCACAGTACAATTATGTATTTTGGTGTCTGTCGTAAATATTGAAAGTGCACCTTGAGATTTTTTTTTGTAAATGTGGAATGTTTCTACACATTTGTGCTGGTCTCGTTACAGCGTACTGGAAAAAACTGTACCTACTTGTTAAAGATTCATTTACCATGGTTAAAAATTTCGAATGATGTAGCCCTTCATTTTACAGCCTGTAGCTTATTGAAAACCAATATTAATAAGTTATTATTTCTAAATCTACAATTGTTTTTATCTTTAAAATGATACCTTATTTATATAAAATATTAAGTTGAAAATTTTGGTCATCTGGTTGACCTTACTCTGTGGAATTGCCAGATTCAATTTTTTGATTGCATTGAAATTTGTTTTAGTTTTTTTTATATTTTTTTTTTTGACTTGTACAATTAAATGCAGAAACTTAGATTTAAAAATTTTTCATATATATATATATATATATATATATATATATATATATATATATATATATATATATACTATGTATAAGAACAAAAATTATTAAAATGAAATATTAAAAAAAATTTAAAATATAGATTAAGAAATTTGGGAAACAATAAAAAAAATGAAAAGATATCATCATCAGATATAATATCAGTATCATTAAAAATGAGTGCTTTCTAATATTGTATCAATATAGCCTAAGTGTACAATAGTGTGAGGAGCACTAAAAAAAAGTTGAAACAAAATAGAAGGCTGTGAAGATAATTATTAAGGTGACAAAAATTAATTAGAATTTCCCAGTAATCCAAATTGCAATTAAAGATATTTTTAAAATCGTAGTAATAACTCTAAAGAACATCTTTTAGTTTAGAAAGGGGAATACTTGAGGAATATTATTAATAGGTTGATTATTAGTGATAATCCAAGAAAAACTTTCTTCAATAATATTGTTAATTTTATTTAAGTGGAGAAAATTGTGCCAGGTTTAGTTGAGTAAGTATTTGACTCACATGTGATTGCTCTAAATTTTATAGAAATTTTGGACTGATAATTAAGTATAGAAAATGTATATTGCTAATTTTAATTTTTAACCGCTTATATAAAGCTAAAAATTTTTTTTAATGATATTATTATTTAAATTACTAAGTTTGGAATTTTTACTATTTTTTAACTCTATTTAAAAGATCCACATAGAATTTTTTACAGAAGATTGGATAATTATTCTTAGCTTTGTCTATGGGGGTAATTCTAAGATTTTGTAGTTGCTTAATTGATCGAACTATTTGAGATAAATTTTATAAATTGTTACTGTTATTTAAATTTTCCTTATTATTGAAAACAATGTTTTTAAAGTAATAATAAACAGCCCATTTCCATGCTCTTAACATACCTACTCATTTCATAGATTTCGTTTTTTTTTTTTTTTTTAAAGCTCTACTTGGACTACTGGATTGGTATATTTGGCTTAGGCTATATTGATACAATATTAGAAAGCATTCCACTCCATGATATAATCGTGTGAGTTGGTGATGAGATTATAGCTTTTCATTTTTTTTTTGTTTCCTGGCTTTTTTTATTTATATATACTTTTTTTTTAATATTTTATTTTAATAATTTTTCTTTTTTCATTGATATTTATTATTTTCCATGCTTTCTCTATATTTTTAACTTATTTTTTTATTCATATATATATATATATTGTGTGTGTGTTTATATCCAAATATTCAGTTGCGGGCCAATCTTGCTAAATACTAAGTAGGTAAAATTAAAACCATTTAAATTTATTGCTATAGAAGAAGAAAATAATCATAATAGTAAAGTCACCGAAGCTTTAAGCTTTAGTTTAAATTATTTAGTTTAAACCATAAAAGTTGTTATGGTATAAAAATGTAATTATGCTTAAAACAAAATTATTTTTGAATCAAGTTGTTTGGCAATTTATAGGTGGAATAATTAACCAAAAAGTTTTATTTTGCAGCATTCTCTTTCTTGTTATATCTCTAACTAGTACACTTTTCAATAAACTTACACAAATTAAATTTTGACACAATGTTAACCAGGGGTCTGTTTAGAAGAAATTTGGGTCCGTTAACGGACCCTTCACAAAATATCTTTTCATAAAAACGGACCCTTCACAAAATATTTTAACTTAAAAACGGACCCTTCACAAAATATTTTAACTTAAAAACGGACCCTTCACAAAATATTTTAACTTAAAAACGGACCCTTCACAAAATGATTTTTCTTTTAATCGGACCCTTCATAAATTTGTTTATCTTCATTATTACTTTGTTAATCGAATAAACCCTTTCCAGGGCAGAAAACAAGAAAGATGGATGTAAACGAATTAAGTTTTGTCTTCTGCAGACTATTCTTCCATTATTCGTCCGAAATTAATATTCTGCGTTCAGCAGTATAGGCTAAATACCAAATATTTATATGTTGCATCTCTAATTTAGAAGCAGCAATTGTTGTTAATTTTTTAAAATTTAATTATTTTAATTATAATTTTACGGTGTTGAGCATAATCTTGTATGTCTTTACAATTTAAAAACTCCTTGAAAAAGTTTTTTTTTGCGATAACGGACCCTATTTGCATAAATTCATAAAAGCGGACCCTAGTTGAAAGAATGTGAGTAATTTTTTCACAATTTCACGAAAAACGGACCTTTCACAAAATGTCTGGACAGACCCCTGTTAACTATTAAGTATAGTTTTTGTTGCTCGTAGGAATTTTGTAATTGGGTTCACAGGTTTTGAGTAATCGATAAAATGTATCTTACTTCACTATCTTTAAAGAAAAAAAAAACCTATTTTGTGAAATAATTTTCTTTCAAAAATCCTACAATGCAACGAAAACTATAGTTAAATATTAAAAAAATCGAAATTGAATCAAATTTGGATGTTTTTTTTTTCAACTTTGTATTTATAATTTAAAAAATAAGTTATAAACAGCGTATTATATAAACGATAATTTCTGAAATTTTTGTATTTGTAACATGACTAAATGAAGATTAAACTATGCGTAATGAGATTAACAAAAAATATTAAGTTATATTATTCACTATCATTGCAAAATTAATTAAACAATCCTTTTTTTTCTTGTACTGTCTTTTTCCCCCTATGAGGAAAGGTAGATGTGGGATACTTAACTTTGCTACTGTATTGAATTTAATTTATTTAAATTATTCTTCTATCACTTTTTGCTAAACTATTGCTGGTATTGGCCATATATTTTCATTGACCTTATTTAGTTACACACTATATTTTTTAATATTAAGGACGAAATTCCAGCCCTGGTTTAAGGCGTTTTAAAAAAATGTTCTTAAGAATTTTTCTCTTTTTTCGGTATTTGGCTCGAATTAATTGTATATTTCTTATGTAAATAGTTTGATGAAACTACAATTCAACGCTTAAGAGTAATAAAAAGTAAAACTCAATCTTTCGAATAAAAATGGAAAGTTGTTTATACAGATGGTAGAGAAATATTTCAAGGATAACTGTGTCATATTTCTAACAAACGTTTCAGTTTTATTTAATCTTTAGAATACAAACAACTTGATTTCAGAAAATTGTTAATAAGAGTTTAAAAACCTATAATTTGACAGTAAATGACCACACTATTTTTTTTAATAGGTTTATGAACCTGATATTCTGGTTAAAAGAGGATAGGGTTAGCTATAATCATTTAATATTTGTTCTTAGTTGTGCGCCGGTGTAGCAACCGTATTTTTATTTAATTATTATTATTATTATTTATTTTTTTTGAAGCAGTGGTTTTCAACTTATTTTGATCCATTTTCTCACTGTTGGAAGCTGATTCCCCTCTTACAGAATTATGTAAACAAACTGATTAGTTAAGCGAAATAATTTAATACAGTATACTCTCGATATCTCAAAGTTGAAAGAACACTAAAAAAAAAAAATCGAGATTGAGAGTTTTCATCATAAGCTCAGAACTAAATATTTTCTGAAAAGTAGAAAAATATTATTCTAGAAAGTAGTCATAAGAATAACTACTAATAAAATGTATGTAATGAAAGTTGACTATAAGTCTAAATACAACAATGATAATTTTTATCTGAAGAGTAAGGCAAAAATTATTATGCATTAAATAAAAATGTATTGGTTTACAATTAACTTACATTATAATTTTTCCGAAAAAATTAATTTTCTATTACGAAAAAAATTCAACATAACAATGTTTTGAGGAGAAACTGACATAGGAATTTAAATGAACATAAGGTGGATATATAATGCTAAGAACAAAAATATTTTTTTGACGTATTAAGGTTTTCAAGATATCGAAGTTCGAGATGTACTTTATGAGAGAAAAGTGCGTAGCAGACCAGTGTAATATTAAGACACTTTTCTTTTTTCTTCGCTAAATTTTGGGGTAACTTTTAAATTCAAATCTTTTTTTTTTTTTCTTTTTTTTCATATGTAATATAATTGAAAAACCTGACTTGCAAAGACAAGAATGGAATATATATCTAACACTGCATAGTTTGGATAAAACTGTTACATTAAAGATCGAAATTCTGAGACTGATTTTCTTAAAACATTTCTTTTGGCGGTTGGGAAAACAATATTCAGTCTAAGAATTTAGAACGATTTAAACAAGCTATCTAAAATAATTTCTCATCGAAACGTAAAAGAAAAGTCATACCCTAAATTATTTTTAAAAAAATGCAGGTTCAGGTCCAGAGTATCCAGAATTTCTGCTGTTTCAGGTCCAGAGTTTCAGACTGAAACTTCAGTAATCAGACTGACCGCATACCCCCCCCCCTTGATATTATGAAATTTTCTCTGGCGGGGGGGGGGGATTATGACCTGATAGGGAATCATTATCTTAAAGGAGAATAAAAAAATTTTTTTTGGGCGATCAGAAATTTTATTGATCGGTCCCATCAGAGCGAATTTTTGTGTAGCATTGTTTAAAAACCACCTATTAGTGAAAAATTTTATTGCGTTGGTTTAAAAATTGGTTTTTAATTAAATTTTGCCAAGTGATCTCAATTTCTTTGCTTTTTTTTTTAAAAAAAAAAAAGAATTTTTTAATTTTTCTGAGGGCAGGGTCAATTTAAGTTAACAAAGATTAAAATAAAATTATCATTTTCCTTTTCCAAGAATGCTCTCGACCGTATTACAAGGTAAATGTTTTTGCCCCCTTTTATCGTAAATAAAGTTAAAACTAGTCTCAGTCGTCAAACCAGACAATTATTTAAATGAAGGTTACTTAAAGCTGTTAAAAAGAGCTGTTGTACAGCATTTTAATTTCAATAGAATTCTTCGGATTCATTACCTTTTTAGAATCTTTTTTAAGAAAAATAATGAAAAAAAAATAAAAATCAAGAAAAGGGGATGTCTGAATAAAAGTTGTTTTTGTATATTTTAATCATCTAATAAGTTGTCATTTGATTGAATGAAAAGAACATAGCAAAATGCACTTTTAACAGGACTTTTTTTTTTTTTTTTGTCTGGACAGACCCCTGTTAACTATTAAGTATAGTTTTTGTTGCTCGTAGGAATTTTGTAATTGGGTTCACAGGTTTTGAGTAATCGATAAAATGTATCTTACTTCACTATCTTTAAAGAAAAAAAAAACCTATTTTGTGAAATAATTTTCTTTCAAAAATCCTACAATGCAACGAAAACTATAGTTAAATATTAAAAAAATCGAAATTGAATCAAATTTGGATGTTTTTTTTTTCAACTTTGTATTTATAATTTAAAAAATAAGTTATAAACAGCGTATTATATAAACGATAATTTCTGAAATTTTTGTATTTGTAACATGACTAAATGAAGATTAAACTATGCGTAATGAGATTAACAAAAAATATTAAGTTATATTATTCACTATCATTGCAAAATTAATTAAACAATCCTTTTTTTTCTTGTACTGTCTTTTTCCCCCTATGAGGAAAGGTAGATGTGGGATACTTAACTTTGCTACTGTATTGAATTTAATTTATTTAAATTATTCTTCTATCACTTTTTGCTAAACTATTGCTGGTATTGGCCATATATTTTCATTGACCTTATTTAGTTACACACTATATTTTTTAATATTAAGGACGAAATTCCAGCCCTGGTTTAAGGCGTTTTAAAAAAATGTTCTTAAGAATTTTTCTCTTTTTTCGGTATTTGGCTCGAATTAATTGTATATTTCTTATGTAAATAGTTTGATGAAACTACAATTCAACGCTTAAGAGTAATAAAAAGTAAAACTCAATCTTTCGAATAAAAATGGAAAGTTGTTTATACAGATGGTAGAGAAATATTTCAAGGATAACTGTGTCATATTTCTAACAAACGTTTCAGTTTTATTTAATCTTTAGAATACAAACAACTTGATTTCAGAAAATTGTTAATAAGAGTTTAAAAACCTATAATTTGACAGTAAATGACCACACTATTTTTTTTAATAGGTTTATGAACCTGATATTCTGGTTAAAAGAGGATAGGGTTAGCTATAATCATTTAATATTTGTTCTTAGTTGTGCGCCGGTGTAGCAACCGTATTTTTATTTAATTATTATTATTATTATTTATTTTTTTTGAAGCAGTGGTTTTCAACTTATTTTGATCCATTTTCTCACTGTTGGAAGCTGATTCCCCTCTTACAGAATTATGTAAACAAACTGATTAGTTAAGCGAAATAATTTAATACAGTATACTCTCGATATCTCAAAGTTGAAAGAACACTAAAAAAAAAAAATCGAGATTGAGAGTTTTCATCATAAGCTCAGAACTAAATATTTTCTGAAAAGTAGAAAAATATTATTCTAGAAAGTAGTCATAAGAATAACTACTAATAAAATGTATGTAATGAAAGTTGACTATAAGTCTAAATACAACAATGATAATTTTTATCTGAAGAGTAAGGCAAAAATTATTATGCATTAAATAAAAATGTATTGGTTTACAATTAACTTACATTATAATTTTTCCGAAAAAATTAATTTTCTATTACGAAAAAAATTCAACATAACAATGTTTTGAGGAGAAACTGACATAGGAATTTAAATGAACATAAGGTGGATATATAATGCTAAGAACAAAAATATTTTTTTGACGTATTAAGGTTTTCAAGATATCGAAGTTCGAGATGTACTTTATGAGAGAAAAGTGCGTAGCAGACCAGTGTAATATTAAGACACTTTTCTTTTTTCTTCGCTAAATTTTGGGGTAACTTTTAAATTCAAATCTTTTTTTTTTTTTCTTTTTTTTCATATGTAATATAATTGAAAAACCTGACTTGCAAAGACAAGAATGGAATATATATCTAACACTGCATAGTTTGGATAAAACTGTTACATTAAAGATCGAAATTCTGAGACTGATTTTCTTAAAACATTTCTTTTGGCGGTTGGGAAAACAATATTCAGTCTAAGAATTTAGAACGATTTAAACAAGCTATCTAAAATAATTTCTCATCGAAACGTAAAAGAAAAGTCATACCCTAAATTATTTTTAAAAAAATGCAGGTTCAGGTCCAGAGTATCCAGAATTTCTGCTGTTTCAGGTCCAGAGTTTCAGACTGAAACTTCAGTAATCAGACTGACCGCATACCCCCCCCCCCTTGATATTATGAAATTTTCTCTGGCGGGGGGGGGGGATTATGACCTGATAGGGAATCATTATCTTAAAGGAGAATAAAAAAATTTTTTTTGGGCGATCAGAAATTTTATTGATCGGTCCCATCAGAGCGAATTTTTGTGTAGCATTGTTTAAAAACCACCTATTAGTGAAAAATTTTATTGCGTTGGTTTAAAAATTGGTTTTTAATTAAATTTTGCCAAGTGATCTCAATTTCTTTGCTTTTTTTTTTAAAAAAAAAAAAGAATTTTTTAATTTTTCTGAGGGCAGGGTCAATTTAAGTTAACAAAGATTAAAATAAAATTATCATTTTCCTTTTCCAAGAATGCTCTCGACCGTATTACAAGGTAAATGTTTTTGCCCCCTTTTATCGTAAATAAAGTTAAAACTAGTCTCAGTCGTCAAACCAGACAATTATTTAAATGAAGGTTACTTAAAGCTGTTAAAAAGAGCTGTTGTACAGCATTTTAATTTCAATAGAATTCTTCGGATTCATTACCTTTTTAGAATCTTTTTTAAGAAAAATAATGAAAAAAAAATAAAAATCAAGAAAAGGGGATGTCTGAATAAAAGTTGTTTTTGTATATTTTAATCATCTAATAAGTTGTCATTTGATTGAATGAAAAGAACATAGCAAAATGCACTTTTTAACAGGATTTTGTTATTCTGTTTGACCACTGTTATCACGGATTATGTTCATAATAGTATAGTAGTTCATTTGAATGCAAATATTTAGCCCAAGTTCACATGGACTGAACTTTATCTTCCAAATAAATCATATGCTGTGTGCGTTTAACACTTGGGGACTTAAAGGTTTTATGATAACATTTGTTTTGACCTCAGTGGCCAGCTTTTAAAAAGGTCTTTAGCTGACATTTCAATATAAGTTATTTAACCGCTACTGCCCTTTCAAAAGCGTCGGTGACATTTTCAAAAACACTAATTTCCCCCAAAGCATTTTTGTTGTTGTTGTTTTGTTGCGGAAATGGCAATTCTAGTAATTTATTTGATTGCGAACCCTCATTTTTTCATATTTATTTATTCTGATCGCATTTGTGGAATTACGGCATTAATCTTCCTTTTATGCGGAAGTTGTATAAATGAGAAAATAAAGAAAAGAAGAAAAAAAAAAGGTTACATGCTGGCTATTTAAAGCAACAACGAATTGGTTTATTTTGTTTATATAACTGTTTTTTTATATTTATTTATTTATTTTTTAAATACCCGTGTTTGTTCTGGAAATAGGTCGTGCGGAATCTATGAATGGGCGAAAATGAAGAACCAACTCATTAGGTTGTGGGGGCTTTCCTCTGATGTTAAGGTCAAGTTTTTAATTTTTCGCTCTCGAATTAGTTGTAGCATAAATTTTTCTTTTTCATTTTTTTCCCTATTAAAACCTATGTTCTAAGCTGTTTAGCTGATTGAGTTCTTTATATTGCTTTTGTTAAGTCTTTCAACACAAGTTTTGACTCGAGAATTTCGAATTACATCTGGCTAAACTAATTTGTTTAGAAGAGCTCATTTCTATGAAATTGGAATGTGTGATAATTATTGCCGAAAAAGAAAAAAGTAGTTTTGTATTTCATAACTTTCTTTTATTTTAAGGTATTTTTCAGATATGATAAAAATTTAAGTTAGACTTTTTAGTTTCAATGTAAACATGATTTTTCTTTAATAATCGAATCTTAAAGGGTCTGAGGTTTTTAAACAAAATTAGAAATGCAGAGAAAAATGTGATCAATTAGTCTGAAATTGTCATTGATTCTATTTATGCACAGTTGGTTAAAGCTACCTTTCGTCTTTAAATTATGACTGTTCTCTGTTTTCACGAAGTGTCCGATTTAATTTATGCAACAACAAGAATGTGGAATGGAAAATTATTAATCAGTTGAATTATAAAACCAGTCAGAAAATGCTTTATCAATATAATCCTTCTCTCAAAAGAAAATGATATTCTTATTCTAATAAGTATTGCAAATTTCATTTTAAAAATAAATGTACAGTTTTAATAATTGGTTTTAAACTTCGTTAAACGTTATATTTTATCGTCTGCGTTATAAATTTATTGTAAAATTTTTAGCGGGAAAAAATTTCAGCTTATAATCAGTCATGTTTATAGTTTTGTTGGACATTTGTATGATAGCTTTACTGTTGCATTTCATGTATATTTACTTTGATGGTAATTTTATTTTGCTCTTTTTCATTTCGCACTCTAATTATGCCTGTTCTAATCAAATGTGTTAGTTTAATTACTGAAATGACATATTCTACGAAATGTTTTGACATGTTTTTAAGAAGTAACTTAGCTTTATTCGTAAAGTAACATAGCAGATTCAGATAATCACTACACGTCAAAATTCTTAGGTGTGTTTTACGATTAATTTGATTAATTAATTTGTGTGGTTACTTGTGTATTTTCATATAATGTAGTTTAGAACCACTCATTTTGAGTGAATCTCACGGAAACAATAAAAATAAAAAACGTTGCAAAACGAATTTTTTTTAAATACTGTGTATTTTGTGCTGAAAGGTAATATTTTAAAATTATTTATGTAGTTATTGCGGTTTATTGCGTTAACCTTTTTTTTCTTCTGGGTAGTCATTCATTTGTTTACTTAATGATAACCACAGATGCTCAAAGGGCATAGGGATGAAGCTAGCAGGAGAGGAGGCTGGGGAAAAAAAAGTCTACTTAAACTTATCTTTTAGTATTTTAGAAAAATATGTGCAATGGAATTCCATGAAGTGGAAAATCGTGTCATTCCGGAGTATCTTTTGTTTGCGGCATTTTTTGACATCTTTTGACCGTGTTTAAGAGTTTTCTTTCGCAGATTAGTATTTTTTTGCTTCATCTTCTCATACGTCTGCACAGATAAATAAATATCGTTTACAAAAGCTTTTTTTTTTTTCCACGCCAAGGCTGCATACTCATTCTTTTGTGACTGTGCTTTTCACCTTCATGAAGCAGCTTTTGAGGCCGTAAACAGTTTACAAATAAATTTATACTTAATGTATCAATGACTTCTCTCACTTATGTCTGTTAGAGAACACGGATTTCGACAAATTATTGACCTTAAATATTTTTATCCTATCTGTTCAATATTCCAGAGCTCGTAGTTATCCGGATTTTTCTCGACAAAAGTTTTTTCTTCAATTTAAATCTTAATTTTTGTTTTGATATTCCTAATTTTTGTGAGTGTTCAAAACATATCATTTTTTTACGAATATAAATGCGGATCTTAAAATAATCAATTTGAAAAATTTTGATTTTCTATCCAATATTTTTTTATTTTATTTTAATTTTTAATTCAAGCAAAAATCGATATCTTAGATTGTTCGAATGAATGGACCGCCCACTACTTGAATTCAGGGTTATAGCCGCAGGATTTATTTTTTCAAAAAAATTTTTGGAATTCAGTCATTTATGATAAAGAAACTCTATTAACTGTTAAGCATTATAAATTTTTTATAGTTATGAAATCAGGGGTCATTTGCTTTTTTATTATTTTTAGCAAATACAGTAAGAAATCTCGTAGGGTAGAATTTTGTAGTTTCGCAACTCTGTTGTTAAACTTAACTCTTGTCTTTTGTAGTCTCTTCTTGTTTTGAAAATGATCCTTGTTCTTCTTGTTTTGGAAATGAAATGATGTGTGCAAGGTACTGGCAAGGTACTGGTAATATTATACTGGATAATTTAAAGAAGTTGACAATTAATAATTATAGAAAATAAATATTTATTTAAGAAAAAAAAATATATATAAAATAGAAAAGAGAAGGAAACATGAATTGCCTGTTTTACACATAATTTTAGCCACGGATTTGCCCGAAATGGATTTGCTCATGGAAAAATTATATAAATTAACAAAGAAATTGTTTAGTAAATAATTTTAGCCATGGATCCACCCGAAATAGATTTGGACATGGAAAAATTATATAAATTAGCAAAAATATTTATTTAGCAAATAATTTTAGCCGCGGATTTGCCCGAAATGGATTTGCACCTGGAAAAATTATATAAATTAATTAAAAAAATTTTTAGTAAGCATATCTACATAATATACGATTACACTCAATGATTTCATATAGAATTTTATTACTTTAGTTGGGTATCCATTGTTTTTTTTATGTTTTTTATGATGTTTTTTTTATTAAAACATTATTATTTAAATTACTAAGTTTAAAATTTTTTTCTATTTTTTAATTCCGTATTTAAAAGTTCAACATAGAATTTTTTACAGAAGATTGCATAATTACTGTTAGCTTTGTCTATGGGAGTAATTACAAAATTTTTTTGAAGTTGCTTAATTGATTGAACAATTTTAGAAAAATTTGTTGAATTGTTACCGTTATTTATATTATCCTTATTATTGAAAACAAAGATTTTAAAGTAATAATAAACACCCCATTTCCATTCTGTTAGCATACCTAAAGGTTAATATATATATATAATTCATAAAATAAGTTAAAAATATCAGGGATGAGATTTTTTCGCTTTTTAGCGGATTTCCGCATTTTTCACTTTTATCTCTTGAATTTCAGCTTTTTTTTTTTAAATCAAAAATTCAGATTTTTCTAAAAAATTCACTTTTTTTAATAAATATTCCGCTTTTTCAGAAAATTCACCGATTTTCAAAGAGAAACAGAAATTTCAAACTTCATAGCTACCAATCCTTTCTCATTTTTACTTATTTTAGCTATTTTCTCCCTTTTTACTCGCAGCAGATAAGATTTTCCGAATTTTTTACCCGCCCTCCAGATAGATCCGATTTTGTAGTTCAAACGACGCTGCTTCTGACAACCCTTTTAGATGTCCCAAACCTGGAATCTGTTAATATATCGATCTTATTCACACGATTTTAATATCAAACATAGCTTTTCATATTTACGTGTTGCGATTCTTATTCACGCAATTTGAATATTGTACGTTGCGATTCTTATTTACGAGATTTAAAAATCCGATATTGTGATTCGTATTTACGCCTTTTTAAAAACCTATGTAGCGATTCGTATTCACGCAAGTTTAAAATTCAATGTCTTCATTTGCTCATGCGGTTTATAATATCAAACATTGATTTTCGTATTTATACGTGATTTTAAAATAAGGCATTGGGATTCGCATTCACACATTCTAAAAATTATGCATCGTAATTCTTATTTATGCAATCTAAAAATTACGCATCATGATTCGTATTTACGCTATCTGAAAATTATGAATCGTGATTTGTATTTAAGCGTTTTAAAAATTCTATATTCCAGTTTTTATTTCCTCATTTTCAAAATCGTATATCTAGTTTCATATTCATGTGATTTCAAAATCCATAATTGTTATTCATATTCACGCAATTTTAAGATCAACTATCGCTATTCTTGTAAGAAGTAATTATTTTTTTTAATTAGTTACTATAAAGGTGACTGTTTTTCTAACGACGATTTTTAGTATATGTAAGTGTTACAACATCAGAGAAACTGGAAGGGAATATATTCAAAACTTACATTTTGTGCTTGCAAAGAAGAAAAAATAGGATTTGTCACGAGATGTTTGAAGATGAACTAACGACTAAATATAGCAAACAAAAGCAATCACTTAAAAAGGGATTTAATTTAATTTTTTTCTTTTGGAAAGAGAGTTAATTAACTCCTCATCAAAATTTTATTTAAAATTGCTGTTATTTATGCTATAAAAGGCAAAATTCTTATCAAATAAAAAACAATGATCTAAGCAGTTGCTGATTGTCATGTAATTTTTCAAACTAAAATAGCAATTTTTGTATGTTAAGGAGTTACTATATATTTCTACTTCACTGTTATTGACATGTTTCAAAGGGCTCTAGTTAGATTAGACTATAATATGAACATAATGATTCGGTCCATTGTTAAAGTTTTTTTTCCCAATAAAATTTAAGAAGTAATATTACTGATATATTTGCTATGAATCACATAACAGTATTTATTAAAGGAAATGAAATATTAATGTATATTCTCAGAAGTTTTAATTTGCTAAACCAGGTAGTTTTTCAAGTAATAATTGTCTCTTATGTGAACTGAGGAAAAATATAATTTCCAGCTTTATTTTTTCAATTGGTAATTTTTATTTTCATTAAATGTTAAGTATCAATGTAACCATTTATATAATAATAGATTAGTACACAATTGTATGTCAACACATTATTTATTACCTTGAACTGTCTGGAATTTATTATTAAAGGGTTGTGCTTGCGTAAAATTTACTATCGTGGAAATTCAGCTTTTTTGCCTTTTGGCTAATCTCATCCCTGAAATATAGAGAGAAAACATGGCAAGTAATATAAAGATTAATGAAAAGAGAAGAAAAATTATTGAAATAAAATATTTTTAAAAAAAAATTCTCATCATTTTGTTTTCCGCCTTTATATATATATATATATATATATATATATATATATATATATATATATATATATATATATATATATTTTAAAATGCAATTTTTTCTTAAACGTTTTTAAAAATATTCTATTTTAGCAATTTATCTTTTTTCATTAATCTTAATTACATTATTTTCTATGTTTTTGGATATCTTATATTTTTTTAAGATGTTTTAATGTTTCTATTTTTTTTTATAACTTATTTTATTAGTTTTATATAATTGCAGCTTATGTGCAGCAAATAAAACTTTCTTCGTTTCTCTTTCTTTTTTATTTTTATTATCCTTTTTGTCTTTATTGTGCAAAATTTCGAATTTTGTTTTGCTAAACTTTAACCCCGCAACAAATTTGGGCTAAACAAACCTTTTTTCTTTTGTTGCAAAAATGAGGTACTATAAAATTAAGTTTTCCTCTTTCTAACCGATATTTGTTGTGTGTGTCTCATTTGGCAACTCTAAAAATGCGGATGCGTTCCTAGGCTAACTGCCAAAAATCCCGCCTTTTTCGTAACATTAAAATGTTATCGATCGAACTCTGTTTCTGTGGAAGAAGAGAGTGTTTATCGATAAAATTTGTATTAAATTCTCGTTTGTCTAATGCGACTTCATTATTCCCACCAATCTTTGTTTTAAATTTGAAAATATTGTACAAATTAACTATCTAAAAATAAATCATTATTAGAGGGTTTTGACCAGTTTTTTTTCTCCACCTGCTTAAAAATTATCCACCTTTGGATTTCACGTTCTCCAAAGCTATAGGTTACTTTGTTCGATGCACGCTGGGTAACATGGGATATAAATATAGTAATCAGAAACAATATGACGTGATAAATAATATGCAAATTAGAAATGACATCGTTTTCTTCATTTAAACTGAGAAATGTATTTTTAAAGTGAATAAATAGTTTAAAAAGTGAAATTAAAAGACAAAGTACTAATACGAAATAATAAAATATAAATAACTAAATAATAAAAAGCAAATTCTAAAAAATAAAATTGAAAACTTAAAATAATTTTCAATAGTTTAGTTTTAATGAATTATTGTCAAAACAATCAAAATTATTGTTTTTTTTTTTTTTTTTTTTTTTTTTTTTTTTTTTTTTAATACATTTCTTGACTATGTGTGAGGCATTTATTAAAATTGTTTAATATTTTCTTTACATGATTAATAAATTTCAAAATTGGATGTAAAAAGCGTATAACTAAATTTCAATGCGTACAGTGATTTTCAAGAAGCTAAATTTATCAGCCAATCATTCCAGATTTGTTTGCGATTCGTTTCATTAATTTTTTTGTCAATATGTCCTACCTTATTTTCTCGTTTAATTCGTCATTCCTCGTCTCTTAGATTTTTTTTACGCTTATCATTCATTTAAGGAAAGGCAAATGGTACATAATAGGTATTTATTCGCAGTGGGTAAGTGATTTTTAATTTTGATACTCCTCAAAACACTTTTTTCTTACAAGGACAAAATGTTATTTTTACATATTCACAAAATTTCTTCTGATTCAAAGAATCTAGTTCTAGACTATTCAAGAAATTGTTAGTAGATTTTTCACAGAAACAAGACCTTTCACAAAAAGTCTGGAAAGAGTCTACGGATTTTTTGTATTCTTTCACAAAATCGTAAATTATCGACGCGTATGAGCAATCCTTACAACTGCCGAAGCTGAGAGATTCTGAATCTTTTATTATATAGGGGGGGGGGGGGGTGAGTGTGGCACAGAGTGAATGACTCTGAAAATTTTATGTGCAAAAAATTGATATTAAGTTATGTACCATGCATGTTTCATATTTAACATAACTTTTTGAACTAACATTTATACTACACCTACTAATGCAGAATATCACACCTTTAGAGTAACTAATTCAAGAAAAAAACTTACTTCTTACAAAAATCGCGATATTGAATTTTAAAATCGCGTGAAAACGAATCGCGATATTTTTTTTTTTTTTTTAACGTTTAAATACAAATCGTGATTTCGGATTTTTGAATCACGTGAATAGGAATTGAATGTGTGATTTTTAAATTGCTTAAATGCAAATCGCAACGCGTAGCTTTAGATCAGGTAAATTACGAAAATCGATGTTTGATCTTAAAATCCCGTGAATAAGCAGATTCCGGCACAGTTCCAAATATTCAAAATGGCGAAAATCCACCAAACCAAAAGAATCAAATTGGCGAAAGAATCACGTAAGATGTAAACGTCTCTTAGCGAAATGTGTCCTCGATAGCGAAAAAATACATGTAAACGTTTCGTTAACGGGATTTAGAAAAAACTTCAGATTTAAGTCCGTGAACTGGTCTTGAGATTCTGCGAGACCCGGAAGAACTCCCGGAATACTATCACCCCTGATTATATCTTTAGGAAAAACCGTGTTCACAAAATGTAGCAGCTGCCTAATTACAGTATGAATCGGCAGTCATGTTTGTAGTTCTTTCATATTAATTTTTAATTAAATAATAAAATCTCAATTTTAAATTTATCTTGCTGAACCATACGCAGTTGCGATAAGTTTTAATTTATGATACGTGTTTTTAAAATGCATGCAAATAACATAGTGTATGAGTATTTTGAAAAAGTTTTTTAAAATATCTGAAGGATAAATTTTTAGTATAAAGTAGTGCAATTTTAATTCAAGAGGGGTCTGTTTAAAAGAAATTTGGGTCCGTTAACGGACCCTTCACAAAATATCTTTTCATAAAAACGAACCCTTCACAAACTTGTTTATCTTCATTATTCCTTTCTTAACCGAATAAACCCTTCCCCCCCGGGGGGGGATGGTTCGAGACAAACATCGTGTGCGCATTCTTATTAATATTAAGTCATATATATTTTTTGTAAATAAATAATTGATCAATTTATATTTATTCATAAACTTAATTAATAGAATATTATGTAAATAAAAATTAATTTCTATTAATTTTTTAAATAAAATATTATAAATTTAAGAATTGTTTAAATTTACTTAATGCGTAACACATTAAAAGTGATACATGACTAAGTTGTGTTATTTAAAATATGTCAATTGAAATTATTAAAAAAGTGAGTGATTTCGTTTCCATTATTTGTCCGAAATGAATATTCTGAGTTGAGCAGTATAGGCTAAATACTAAATATTTGTATATTACATCTCTAATTTAGTAGCAGCAATTGTTGAGCAGAATCTATTTACAATTTAAAAACTTCTTGAAAAGGTTTTTAGGAATTTTTGCAATAACATGACCCTATTTGCACTAATTCACAAAAGCAGGACCCTGGTTGAAGGAATGTGACTTAACGCTTATTTTATATTCACAAATTATGAATAATTTTTTCACAATTTTACAAAAACAGGACCTTTCAGGAAATGTCTGGACAGACCCCTGCTTATATGCATTTATAATATTTAAGATTTATGTTATTGAGAGTAACATAAGTCACGTATGACGTTCAAAAAAGATTCGATCTGATGTCTAAAAATCTCTCTTCAGTTTAAATAGTGGTAAGGGTTGGTTTTTTGCTGAACAGAACCTATTTTCATAAATTCGCAAAGTGATTGATGCTATTCATGAATGAATCGCGCTTCCTATGCTTTACTGTCCTGCTAGAGTCTGATTACCTATTTGTATAAAGTTTTCAAACTTTACTATCGTTCAATTTCTTTTTAGTGTATAACGAGAGTTTCTTTTCTTTTAATGAATTTTGTTGCGAATGTATGCAAGAGCAATCCGAGAGAAAGTACCTTTTGATTGTACAATCCAATAATTAAGACTCGTTCCACATTCCAATTTCTGAAAAAGAAATATTTCGTTGCTGTTCCGCTTGCTTAAGCACTCCTCTCTTCACGAGAGAGATTAAATCTGCTTAGTTTCTTTACCTACTTTCCATTCATTCGAATTCGTAGACTCTGAGGTGTAAAAAAAAGAAAAATATCTTAACCCGTTAATAAGCATGGAAAATGTAGACGTAGATTCGAAAATGTGAAAGTGCTATCTTGCTCAAGATCCGAAAATTTGAACCTACTGTAGTTTTTTGGAATAATATATCCAGGGGTAGATCGAAAGGCCGTATTTTTATGAAATACTGAAAAATCTACTCATAATTTTGGGATAGTGTGAAAATAGTCACGATTTTGCCATTTTGGGAAAAATGAACAGAAATTGGTGATCACAGTGAAGTCTTTTTGTAAAACATCCTGTTTGTCTTTCCAATCTGGAAAAAACTGTTCATAATTTTCCAAGTCTAAAATTAGCTTAAAATCTATATCGCCAGGGTAATGTCCCCCCCCCCCTTTTTTTTTTAAAAAAATGTGTTAGAATGAGGTTTGTTATTGATTGAAAAGAAAAAAAAACAAAACAGGAATCACTTTTAAGGAATTGTACATTTAAAATTATGAATTAATGATTTTTTTCTCAAAGGAAGACTTTTGCTCAAAGGTAACTCAAGCACCTATCGTTTAAATTATTGAAAAATAAAGGTATGTTATGTTAATATCATGAAAAAAAATCTTTTTTTTTTCTTTTTTTTTGTAGCATGCAAACTGGTGGTCAGAGGAAGTTGCATAGCAGTCAATCATAACTGCAATGATATTATAACGTATTTAAATTGATTAAAAAAAAATCATCTTAATTGCTCTAAAGCTAAAACTAAATTCAGTCTTGAAATTTTTTTAGAGTGGCACCCATGAACGTTTTTTATCAGAGCTTTGCAGTTTTGATTCATAAATATTGAAAAATAAAACTGAAAAAAAAAATTATTTGTTTGAATAAAAAAATAAAGCATTTTTTAGAGCATAATGTTATAACCTATCATTAATTTAAATTGGTAGAGTTATATAATTTTTTTGACACTGTGTAAAAGAAAATGTCAAATTCATCAAACTTTTCACTTGCATTAAAAGTGCTTACTAATGTCTTCAACTTTTTCTTTAACTTTCTGCCTCCGATTTAATCCAGTCAACGAATATTTAAAAATACTGTTTCGATGAATTATTGTTCTTATTTTATATAAGGTTTTTACTTTTGGGGATTTTGTGAGGGGCTTGTTCTTTTATTTATTTATTGATAATTGTAGTTTACAGGCAGTGATTGTCTTAGCAATCTTTTCATTTCTTTGTCCTGCTCTTTTTTTTTTAAATTTAGCTTTAATTGTAGTTTAAATTTGTTACCATTTTTTCGCGTAATCATTTTATTGTGAATGGCTATGGGGTGCGAATAAACATTATTTTATATTTTACTAACTAAGAGTGATTTTCAGACCCACATGCAATATCCATTCATTTGCAACTTTTTAAATTTTCGGGGCTATTATAACGTCCCCATTTGTCTGAAAGTGGAGGTCTCACATAAGTAAGTTTTTCGACGAATAATTCGAGAATAAATGAAACGGCGAGTCAGTAATTATGGTGACTTTTAATTTGTTATTGTATTGTACGATGCGATAGGATGACTCCATCGCTTGGTAAGGGTGAAGGTTAACCTGTGATGTTTCTTTTCAAATTATTCCTTTTGAATGTGGGCGAGAATTGACGTCAGGTATGAAATTCCCCTGGTACGAATTCCACTTCGATTGCATGAGAATCTCCTCACTCAATGCAAATAATTTTCTTTTATTTTTTTTTTACCGCTAGATGGCCTTCAGTTGAAGGCTTTTTTAGTAGTGAAAATCGTTTCCTCTTTCATGAGATTTATTTTTCTCTGTTAATTTGGTTTTTGATTCTATAACGAATAAATTTCCCTAATTTATTTTTTTCATTATCTTTCTCTTTACAGAGATATCCCCCGACTCAGTCACACTTTTGATCAGAGATAGCAAAATGACATAACTATTAAATTTGACTTTTAGCATAAATCTTGTTAAAATAATAGTATTCATTTCCAAGCTATTTAACTCTCAACTCATTTTTAAGTAATTGATAACTAAATTAATACAACTTGAAAGAAAAACTGTAATAAGTTCTCAGATATAATTTCCTATCCTAAGGTGCATTAAGTGACGAAGATAACTACATCTAAATGAAATGAAATGGTGTAAAAAGCTCAATTTCGTTGTCCAAAAAGATACCACCCTCCTTTGAATCCGCGTCGGAGAAAAGATGACATCAAAAGCAAGAAAATACTTTCTCATCTGAACCATCATTTCCGTCAGCGAAAGGGTCTTGCTTACCGAAAGTATTTTTTGACATCGAATATATTGATGTGTAAGAACAGGAAACTATCGACTCCATCATTTTGCTGTTCGTATGGAGAATCGATTCGATATATCGAGGAGAGGTCACGTTTTTGTTCGAAATTGAAGGATAAAGTAGGATAACGAAGACATATTGAAAGGCCTCTTCTTTTGGGAATTTATCAGAGTAGAATAAAAGGGTTGCTTCAATTTTAGTTATTTATACTTTACCATTAACACATCTTTAATTTTTGTCAATAAATTTGTACTATTTGCTTGTGTTATAATATTATTTGAATCTTGCACATGATTGCACCCTTTAATACTACGAGATGAAATACGAGGAAACGTCGGTGTGATGTTGAGCTGCTGGAGTCAGAAAGGCTCGTTTCACACGTGATACATGAAGGGAGTTTCATCACGGGTCCTAAATGAGTTAAACTTAGGATCCTTCGGAAACTCTTTTGCTGAGAAAAGTAACAGTTGTAGTGGGGATCTTTTATCAATTTTACTGCTTTGTTCCATTCCCATAGTTTCATCTTAACTTGTGAGTAGAAAAGCCAGTACCTTCCTCATTGCTGGAGACAATTCTTGAGGCATTGGTCCAATTATAAAACTTTATGAAAACATTCTTCTAAACAAACAATAGTTATTCTTCTGTAACACAGTGATAATAGGAATAACTGTGGGGCTTAATGGATCAAAGTTTGATACGTGGTTGAGTGAGTGCTGATATTCTTTGTTCAGCAGTCACTTAACCAATTATTTATTTATTAAATTATCACTAAATGGAACCTTGCCAACAGTACAACCAACTGCTCTGATTTATTACAGAGCCAGTGAGTAACTGCTTGCGCCGCACAAATTTCTTTTAACTATCTTTCTGGGCAGAATTATCCGGGCCTTAGAACAGAACTTAAATATTTTAAAAGTTAAATTTTTTTTTTTTTAAAAAAATCACCAATTTAGCGACATTTTTTCACCTTGAAGAAAATTATCAAAATCACTGCCTTAGTTTCAGTTTTAGAAAATCTTTAGAGCCCGTATAATGCAGTCTTAAATATTTGATAATTTTATAACCGTCGTTGAACAGCCGACTCTATTTTTGGGTTTAGGACTACCAACTACCAGTATTCACCTCCGTAGCCTTATAATTTTGAACCCAATCCAGAAGACAAGGGGATGCCTAGATCAAGTATTGGGAGAAATTTGACTTCGTGGAGGATTTTTTGATAGAACTAACCCACATTTGCTTTACATGGTTAAGCACCCCCACACGGTTTGCCCTGACAGCAAGGAGACTAACCCTTGATCATTGAAGATATTTTACGTCAGCACTGTGGTCGGTGCTAGCCGGGTTGCGGAATTCGTATCGACCAGCCTTCGCTGGTGTTCGAACCCGGTTCACCTCATTGAAGACAAGCGTTCTATCGCCAGAGCTACCACGGCTCCAGCCTTAAATATTAAAAAATAAGACCACAAACTCGTCTCATTTCCACAAAACGATAGCTTTTCTCTGTATTGACGTTTTGCGGCATTTTCAGACTAAGTATAGTTAGTACTAGCTTTTGATAGGCTAAACTTCTAACAGTCATGAGTAACTGTTGCAAACTTACAGCAGTTATGAAATTGGCATATTATTTGCAAAAAACAAAACCAAAAAAAAGCATTTCATATGACGACGAAGCCTTCGAAAAAGAACTTTAAAGGATGAGCAAAATTGCTTCGGTGTGCAAAATAACCCCACTTGACGGTAGTGCATGTTCATAATAACAAAGGCTCGTAAAATTTATTTTCATTATGTCAGTGTATTAAGAGAATGCTATACAGCGGGAGAAACGTGACAAATTCTTTCATCGACGTAAAGTAATTTAGTCTCGAAAAAGTGATTTCAGGTAATTTGAAATAAACCATGGATTTTCAAATGTGGAAAAAAAAGATTTTTTTTTTTTCAAAATGCAGTCATATTATGGCAGGATTACTCACGGTGTTATAAATTTCTAGGGAAAAAATGGTTAAACAGCAAATTATTTGTTATTTTGCCATATTCAAGGAAAGCAATAAAAGTACCATAAATAAGATGGTAACTAAACTGTGAGAAAAGCCGGTTGTTAACTGCTTTCACCTTATAAGTTTAAAAGAATTTTATCTCACCCACCTAATGAAGCCCTTCTTGCATACTATAAGCTCTAATGTGTCAGTCTCATGACTGTCAGAACTGGAATTCGAGTCCCAGCGTTGGACACCACACTATTTCAACACAGTGTCATACACTCCTCCGTTTCTGTCCTACACTCTCCGATACCCATTACCCAACGAAAAACTTAGCTCCTATGTCCAGTTAAATGTAATTTTTTACGGTTTTGAAAGTATCCCAGTTGTAAATGGTTGAAAAACCGTTTAGTTTCGTAGTCATTGTTTTATAACCATGCTAGTTACAAACTGTTTCAAAACCGTAAGGTAAATATTCCTTATTGTAAATTTTACAGTTTGTCTGATGAACATACTGCTGCCTGTTATTTTATAATGAAAATTCTAACAGTGCAGTGGGAAATTTGTTAGCATTTTTAAATTTTGAAAACATATTTCCAGCATGTGTAACTTTTTGGTTTACTCTTAAGTTTAGCTGAATTCTTTTTTCTGAACTACCAATGGAAGTGAAACATGAAGTTTTCATTAATGCTATGTAATAATTTGCTGATAATAATCATTTTCTTTCTAGTGGGCCATGTGACTGTTCGAGATACTTTCTTGATTTCTGTAGGCAGTGGTCAAACTTTCGAGGATCAGCATTTGGACATGACCCAGTTGTCTGGTGGCCCTTCTATTCAGACGCAGGCCATTCAGCAGAACCAGACTCAGGCTTCTTTGATTTCAAACGATTCACCCAAAACAAAATTGCTAAAAAGTGATCCTCTTTCTCAAGGTAAACTCTCATATTAATAAATATTGAATAGTTTTTTATACTACAGGACGCAGTTCGAAATGTGTGATTTAGAAAGACTGCAGGTCCCCCTCAATAATTTGAAATCTCTCAATATTTCAGACAAATAAACAAAATTTTCATCAACATTTGTTGATTTTAATTTATCAAAGTTTAAAACAAGAAGATAAAAATAATTCATCTTTTTTCAGGTATAAGACATTTTTTCCTTGTGTTAGCGAACTTTTGTGACTGTATATTTTAATTTCATCCCCCCTTAAAGGATTGGACCCTTGTAACACCCATAAAGCTCATTTGTTTTTTTTTCTTTAATTTCCTTTAAAAAAATAATAAATAAACAAAAACATAATTTGATTCTGTTTTTCAAACTTTTATGAGTATTGTTTTATTTTTTAAAGAATAAACTGATTAATCCAAAGAATTTCGTTGATATCGTCCATTTGCACCAATTAAATGACCCCCAAGGAAGTAATAAGGAGGATAAAATCTTGCCGTCGCTATACCCCCTCCCCACGAGAGGAGTCCAGCCAAGTGACCTACCTAAGCAAAAACCTCTTCACCAAAATATTCACCAATGGCAACAGGCGCATGCCCAATTATACTATTTTTGCAGACTTCTCTCTAGAAATTATGATTTCTATGAGTATCATTTAATATTTATATCAGATGCATATTCCTTGTTTACTTCACTGTTAGCTATGAGTAATAAATGTGTATAACTTAATGTTCTGAAGACAAAATTAAAATCGTGAAAAAGAATCACGAAAAAAAAGAGGAAAAAATGCTCGAAAAAAAGTCCCTTTAAGATTGTATTTAAGAACAGTTTTTATTTTATTTATTTATTTTTAGTAGTTATTTTTCGTCTATGGTGGTATTATAATATTTAATACATAAGTTTCCATCTTGCCTTAAGTTAAAATTAACAAAATTAAAGTGTTTCATTTTGTAACAATTTTTAAAATTATATTTGCACATGATTGTTATATCACAATACGATAGGGGAAAGTATTGGAATTGTGGCCATTTTGAACTTCTTCAGATTCTTTATAATTTAATTAAAATCTTAGTTTAAGAATATTTTTTCAATAAAATTTAAAATAGTTTTTATTTTATTATTTTTTAAGATAATATTTAACTATATTCGAATTTTTGGGCTCAGATTTGCATTGCGATTTTTTTTTTTTTTTTTTCAGTTTCCTTTTCATCGATGCTTTATTTTTCTTGCTTTTTTTAGTGTTTTTTTCCCGCTGCTTATTTTTCCATTTACTCACAAGAATACTAATTTTCTATGCTATGATGCTATAATATTGATGACGTTTTGAAGTCTGTTTTATACAAGTTTGATTTAGCTCACACCTTTTACGGAGAACAATTTGTATCAGTTATAAAATTTCAAAAAATTAAAAAAAAAAAATAGAAAAATCTGCCGATATTGCCAATAGGGCCGGTCTAGGCAGCAAAAAAAAAAGTGCATGGGGAAAGAAAGGCCCAAAAATTTTTAAAACATCCCGACGACTGAACTAAGAAGAAAAAAAAATTACTTTTTTCTATTAAATTTTAAATTACTACAGAAGAGTACAGATGCTAAATTAGCAAACATTTTCTGTGTCAAAACTTTTCCTAATTACTAAAACACTAATTTTATTCTTCAAAATTTGTGGGCTCCTCCACTCTTTGAACTCCATACCCCCACTATCGCTCACCAACTAACTGCTTTCTGATCTGCCTTGATTTTATGATAAATTCCCCGCTTTTTATACTTATAGTTCTTATATGCTTTATTTTAAATATATTACAGGCCAACATCGCTCATCAGGTATTGTTTTTGCAGATTGCTTTCATTTAACCTACACAGTTGGGTGGATTGTCGATTAATAGTGTGGATTGATATTGGTGCCTTTTGTTTAAATTTAAAACTTGTGAATTAAAATTCCTTACAAAGCTTCTAATATTGTTTATGGTATTTGAATTTTATTCTATAAAATGAGGGCTCGAAATTTCCACTAGCCGGCTCTCCATTGGTGATCGAATATTTAGAGTTGGCTAGTAAACTCTAGGTATCCAGTAAACTGCTACATTTCAAAATTAAAAAAAATTGAGAAGTTTGCGTTTATGCTGTAGATCAGGATGTCACAATAGACTAATGACAGCATACACAAACTCTTTGAAGAATGAAATGCTAATTGATTTGCTTAGAATTTCTATGAAGGCATCCCCTTCCCTTAATTGAGTTTGACCTTTGAACTGCAATTGACAAATGGCATTTTAGTGCCTGTCTGCACTCTTTGTGACTCTGGACAACTTATGAATTTTAAGCATATAGATAAATGCTTTGTTTGAACTTCTACTGCTTTGGGCTGATGGCTTAGTTGTAAACTGTCTGGTTTTTGTATTAGTAAATAAATTCTATACAATAAAAATTAGTATTTTTTTAAAATTTAATTTAATAATGAACAACAAATTTTAGAAATTTTAAGATTTTGTCATTTATATTATTAGTTTTAAAAAAAAAATTTAAATTTTGAATGGAATTGATGGAATTATTCTCGTCAAATAAAACTTTTGACGCTTTATGACTCAGACACTTTACGATCGATATCGTTAAATTTTTGATTTTTGTTATTTAACAGTTAAAGTTGCTTCAACCATTAAATTAAATAGCAAAAAACTAATGAATGATTATTAATATTTTTTTCATGGACTTGTCATGACTGAAGCGAGTTTTATAAATGCATCTTAAAATTACTTAAATAGTTGTATGTATTGTAGAAAAGTGGTCAAACTTGACCCTCTCCCGACTAAGCAAGCGGCACGAATCTGTGTTCAGAATAAGTATGTTTTTTTGTTGTCTTAAAGTACTTATCTGCGCTAATTGATCAAAAGATTATCACCATTTCAACTATACGTAAGGGCTTGAAAAACCATTGATTAAGAGGCAAGTTACACCGGTGTTTAAATTTTTTCTCTTTTTGTGAAGTAAATTTAAGTGAAAATTAAAATGTGATCTTCTGTTTCAAGGTTTTCATTTCTTTCCCTGTGTTCTTGTCTGCAGGTTGTGAAGTTACGAAGATAGTTGAGCCTCAGAGTCCAGAGACTTCCATTGTTGAAGACCACGCTTCGAAAGATGCTATGAAGAATCCTAAACTGCAATCCAATGTTGCTATCAATAACAACAACAATACGATGAGCAGCCTCGTACAGCAGGTTCCTCGTCATAGAGAGATGGCTGTAGATGTCCCGGACTCGTTTGTTGCCATCACGAAGACAGCTCCTCGCTATCCCCCACCCCGAAAGAAGCCCCCGAACACCCCAGAGACTTCCAGCCTAAAGAAAAATGGCCTTTACCATTTCAGCAGCGAGATCAAACCTTCTGTCAACCACGTCAGGTCCATGTCTTCCCAGGATGGCAATCAGGATTTGCCGGAGAGGAGGACCCCTCCCACACCCAGAATCTCCGAGCTAATTCGATCAACGGAAGATTCCAATGGTACGCCTCTAAAAAATGAAGTGGCCGAAGAGGAAAAGTTGATGGATTTTGGTCAGTTGCAGCGCATTCGCAAATATCAGGTAAATTTTTCAATTTCGTTGTCATTTTCAATTATGTGTCAGTTTAGTTTCTCTGTTATTTTAAATTTAGTTAATTCTGACCATATTTTAAGCCTCACCACATTCTTGTAATTTAGAAATTAAAATCATCGGTGAACTTCTTATTTTGTGCCCAGCTGAAACGCCTGCCTAAGAAAATGATTTTACTTTTTACAGACTTTTTTATTTATGAAAATTATTTATTTTTTTAAGAATGCACTAATGGATTCAAATAAATTCATAATGTGATGGCGACCATTTGCTTTAATCACTTGGCACATTTTCTTTTTTATTTTTAAGTTCTTTTTTTTAATGTTTAAAGCAGGGTTGGGGTTTCGGACGTCCTAAACTGGTTTTGGACAGGACACGTGGGTTTTACTGTCTTAAACTGGGTAAAACTGTCCTAAACTGGGTAAAACTGTCCTAAACTTTCTTAAAGTGTCCAAAACCTTGAACTTTGGTAAAAGGTAAAAATTCTATAGGTGTAACCACTGTACACATAATAATTACATGTATCAATAAATATTTGATATTTTATTATACAATTTACTATAACTTAAAAGAAAATAATATAATAGGAAAAGGTTTATAATTTTTGAAGCTCCACAATTCATTGAACAACAAAAGTGAATGCCTAATCCCTTAAATATAAATATGCTTTTAATACTGATAAATAATATTTTTGCATAAGGATAAATATGGCAATATTAAAAAATAATAATATTTCTTAAAAAAATACTAAATTTGTTCAAAAATTAACCTTTTATTTTTCACAATATTTTTTTAAAAAAATGTTATAATTTCTGCATCACAGGATGATAAAAAAGTCATCTATTTTAAAAAAAAATTGTTTTTATAAGTTGAAAATGCAAAATAACTGAAAAATGTATTAATATTTTTGAAGGGCATAACATCAGTTTCAGTTACTGACACTGGTGATGTATCACCACTATACTAAAAGAATTGAACATGAATGAAATAAAAGTATTCATGAATAGTACTATAGATAAATAAACCTGTTTATGACAAACCAAGCACTTAGTCCCTAATATTTTAACCTGTATGGCAAGGCCAAACTTCAGTTATGTACTATTGAATGAGAGGACCAATTGAACTTGATTACTGATTAATCTTCCTTTGTTTAAATTGAAGAGTCAAACAATATTAATAAAGAAAGCATTATACTTTTAAAAACAAATATTCTCTAGTATATTTAATTATCAATACGTTATTAGTTCTATATTTATTTTACCTCTTAAATATTGTTCAGATAAAATTGTGACATAATTTGAGTAAAAGGGTTTTGGACAGTTTAAGACAGTTTTGGACAAAGGGGTTTTGGACAGGACGGTTTAAACCAGGGTTTAAACCGTGGATTAATCCATTCTGTCCTTGCCAACCCTGGTTTAAAGTCAAAAATTCTTTTTATAGGATTGTCACGTGTACTATAAATTTATAGAGATATTGTATTAAATGGACTATGTTCGAATATAGATTTATTTAAAACCATTTTATTATTTGATGTACTGAATACGAAGAAATACCTGAAAACTTATATCTGTAATATACCCAGTCACACCTCACTGAACTCCTGGAAATTGTCCGGTAATGATTAGAACAGGGACCACCAATTTAGATCGTGTTTTTTTTCTTCTTTTCTTTCTTTCTACGGTTTGCAAATTTTTATGCGGTGGTTTTTAGACTATCACCATTTTCCGGTGACATTTAGTTCGGGCGCAATATCGAAAATACGATATTCAACTGTTGAAAACCCTTTGTTATAGCTCAAACATCTTTTGAATGGCTTCATTCATTGACATGGATTTTATTTTAATACAGATTGCTAATATTTTTTGATCATTTTGCGATATTTTCAATCTCTCTACGTTCAGTAGTTGTTCGCATGATTTGTCCCCCCCCCCTCCCTTTGTTCCAACGTTGCGCCGTCACGGAAACAGCATCGTTACAAAATGCTTTAAAAAATGATAGAAGAAGCTGAATTTCGAGTAAAATTTAAATGCTAAATTCATGCTCACTAAGATCATTGTATGGTAAACTATAAAACGGGAGCCAAAAGCAAATGCGCAGGCTAATTTAAGTTATCAAAAATCAAAGAAAAGCTATATTTAACCATCACATGTAAGTTTAAACATAAATATGCTTATTCTTTCAGAACATAAATATGTTTATTCTTTCAAAACATAAATATGCTTATTCTTATTATAATTTTAAGTAGTTTAAAATTATTAAACTCTGATATTAAAACTTTTTGTTGCCAAATATAAATAATTAGCATTTTTTGACATCTTTTATAAACACAATTTTTAATTTACCTAACTGCATATTACTATCCTTTAAGCAATGGGTGCAGCAACCCAGGCCGGTAAGGCCCATACGCCACAATCCTGAAGATTCAGTCATTACGAAGCAACACCAAGTACGGGAAAGCCACGGGGGCACAAGGCTCCGAGTTGGGCTATGGTTGAGCAGAAAACTGCGAGTCCGCAAACCCACAGATTTGTGGATATGCCAATCCGCTTGCAGACAACGGTCGAAACAAGACCGACAGCAACGGGGCAAAAACCACCCTGTGACCCATTGAGCAGCCCTCCGGCTGAGAGGTGCACGAACAATCATTTATTTACAACAGACAGAGAACACAACAATACACATAAATTTAAATCCTTTAAAGCAAATAGTTACAAAAATTTATAAAATCGCGGCAGATTGAAGAGATGCTAATTATGGCTTACAAAATCAGGTAGAATCAGAACCAGTAGTTGACTGGATGTTGTATTCTTTCAATGGCTAGTTGCTAGTAGGTAGGGTGGACAGAACTTTTTTAGGGCGTTATGGTTTGTCTTGAGCTTCGTATCAAACCTTACGTTAGTTTCGTGGCAATTGACACACATGCTTTCCTTACCCACAGTTACTATCCTTTTAAATGAAAATATCATAAAATTAATAATTAAAAAAAAATCCAAATTTTTAATGACGAGGGCAAAAGCCGCCGCTAAATGCATTAGACGTAAAATTATAAAGTTTACTGTAATCACATTTAAGGCATTAGATCAGTTAAATCTTATATCCCGAGTCTAAATATTAAGAGAAAATTTTTTAACATTCTAGGCTTTAAATTGATTAGCCACTATTATAACTTAACCGTAATTGTTGAAAATGGAAATTTGTATTCTGAAAGATACACTTACTTCTAGTACAACTATTAAACTTTTAAATGACATCTTTTCATGGATTTCCCAGAATAATGTTTTTTGACAATGCTACTATCTTTACAAATGATGAATTCAAACTATGTTGCTCTAATTACGGTATTTCCCAACGTTTCATCACACCTGCCACAAATGGCTTAGCTGAACGAAATGTTCAAGCATAGACTAAAATCAATATCCAGGGAACCAGGAAATCTGGAGGAATAAGTTCAAAGAATCCTTTTTTCACTATCGCGCCACACCGTTTGCTTGTGAAAAAACTCCGGCTGAACTATACCTAAACAGAAAGTTTCGGATGCAATGAGAGATTCTATTTTGGGAATTCAAGGCTGAAAACATACCATTGAAATATAAATAGATTTATATTTCAAGGGAAGAGTTATTTTTAGAATCGTTCCCTCGTTCACTTCCATATAAGGAAGCAGAAATGATTTTCCTTAATGCGTAAGGATACAAGGAATGTACGAATGTGCCTTTTTACTTCAAATCTATGTTGGTATAAAACGTAAGAACGCATAGTTTTGCGTGTCCTTTTCATAATGATGTGATCCAAATAAGCTGTGCCGGAATTGTCCGGAGTCTTGTCCATTCCCCTCCCGTAAGGAGCGTGGACGTCAACTGTTAGCAATACCAGCCTACATTTAATAAACCTGTTTGGAACGTCTGATGGCTTAAGACTGCAATTATTTCAAGCTAAATACAACACTGATAACAGGGTTGGAGCCCTGTTATTACATATATATATATATATATATATATATATATATATATATATATATATATATATATATATATATATATATATATATATATATATATGGGATGTCTTGAATAGAGAGCTTTAGAGCTTCATTCATGCAGATGGGGCGACCTAGATCACATTTATAAATTTTATATGCATTTATTTGCTATCTAAACTAACTTGATTAGAGAGCTTAATATTAAAATATAACTTTTGAAACGTAGCCAAGGAGGCAAATGAGGAAAAAAAATCCAATCTATCCTCATCGTTTTTCCTTCCTTCCCTCATTATACTTTTCTGACCACACGCTAAGATTTTAATAGGATGGAATTGTCTCTTAGTCTGCCATCAGGTAAGCTTGCCAAGCGAAGACAACTTCGACTCAAGCCAGAATTCAAGCGCGTAGGGTTTTTTTCCCACCAATTCTTGTAAGGTGTAGTTTATAACATCAAGAATAATGTAAATGTGACAAGCTTTTTTTCAGGCTTGTTCTCGAAAAACAAGCCTGAAAAAGGAAGGGCCTCAAGAAGAAAGGGAATCGTCAGACCCGTTTTTTTCACTTTTACGTTTAACATTCATGTAAATGGTTCTGAAAGCCCTCGTAAAGTATTATTTTGTTGTTGTTGCTAATTCCCATCTGGTCTGACGGGGTCAGACCAGATCAATGAATCCGTTGACATTCAGAAAATCCGAAACCAAAGTATTATTTTAAAATTGCTGAATGGTTTTAATTAAAAAATTGCCGTTTTTTTAGGTCATTCATTTTAAGAAATTGCCGAACATTTGCAAGTTAAAAGAATTTTTTTTTTTTTAATGAGATAGGATATATCCTCCTACATTGGGATGAGGTGAGTTCTTGGATTGGGTTGGGCAAATATTTATTTTATTTTACTTTTTGCTTTATATTAAATTTTACTTTACACTCAATTTTATACTTTATTTTACTCTTTATGCTTCACATTTCGCTTTACACTTTACTTTTACTTACATTTTACGTGATACTACGCTTTACTTTACTCTTTACTTGAAAATAGTATAAATATTATGCTTTGCTTTATACTTATTACCTGACGTTAACACTTTACTTCATCTTACCTTTTTTACGTTATTTTTTTACTTATTTTCTTAAAAATGTTTTAAATTACATTTAATTTTAACAACTTTTCTATCGAAAAGTTGTTAAAATTAAATGTAATTTAAAAGTTAAGGATAGGAAACAACAACATGGGTTACACAAATGAAGCTTATTCGTGGCGAGACACTGCTTAATGAATTGGAGATTATAAATTCCTTGAAATTGCAGGAAGATATCCGGAAGCGGAAGGAAGAAGAGGAGCGTCTCGCCAAGGAGGAAGAGTTTCTCCGATCCTCCCTCAGAGGATCCCAGAAACTGCGAGCCCTCGAGAAAGTGAAATCCGGTCAGGAGAATTCGGGATTTCATTTGGAGGAAGGCGACATCCCACCACGGGAAAGGCTGGTGGCCGCCAATGCAGAACATCTCAACAGACTTTACGGTTTGTACTTCACTTCTTGCAGGGATTTTTCTCAGGGTTTTACTTCTACTGACTGGAGACGTTTTAAAAACTTGAATTTCTCGCCCACCTAATTTTTTTTCTTTCTTTATTTTTATTTTGTATGAAACTCTACCAAATAAATTAACCCAAATGAATTTTATTATTTTTTAGGATTTATAATGTTTATGCAATGACTTGCTTCCCCTCACCAATTTCTGCAAATGCTACGATATTTTTTTTCTGTATCTCGATAATAAATTGTTACATAAAAATTCTTAATTGAATATAATGGACTCATGTTTGAAAGACCCGAAATATTTTATTGCATGAACACAGAATTGGTTTCATAAATTTAATTGTCGATTTTACTCGGTTACTTCATGTACAATTTTGTTTATTTAAATTTATTTTTAATTGTTGGCTACTTAAAGCTCTAGTTCACTGTTTTTCATACAAGATTTTAATTAACTATAGTGCGAAAAGTTTATTCTTAATTATGTTTTACAACTTTGTATTCTTTATTTTTATCATTGTATTTTATGTCCCAGTCTAATTAGAACAATTTTTTTCTGACTCCTGCGAAGTTTTTTAGACTACGATTCTACAGCACTGTATCTTTCTCCTGAATAGCGAATCGATATATGCAAAGGCCATAAAGATTTTAGTGTCAACACAACAGGAAATCGTTGATCTGAACTCGTAGAGAATATAGCCGCTATATTATTGGAAATCTTAAATTAAAGTCAGAGATACAAAAAATCACTCTTAATATACGGTCTTATAGTTTTAATTTATAAGAATGGCGTATTTCACTTAAAAACAATTATCGAAAACTATGATAAAAAAGTTATAATCGCTAAACGGTTTTTAATAGATTATCCGCTCGATTGCATCAAAATTTAAAACTATATTTCCTAGAAATATGTGTTTGCCACGAGTCAGATGTTTTTGGCGATAGTATTTCCTGTTCGCTTGATTTCATATTTTTCTTGCTTGTCTGCGATAAAACTACCATTATCTATAACTGCTAAATAAACACTATAATTGCCTGCGTCATTTCATATTAAATAAGAAGTAAAAATTTGCGATTTTCATCACTGATTAGATTAGATTTCATCACTGATAAACGAGCTTAAAATTAGTATGACTTCTCTCACTTTTTAACAGCATTTAGCTTATATTGTTTTGACTGATTTTTCCCCTTTTTTTTATTTTTTTTTTTTTCTAAACTGAAAATAACATGATAAATAAGAGTTGTGGAGTTGGTAGTTGTACTATTATACTAGTTGCCGACTAAAACTCTATTAAAATGTCCACCAAATCTCAAGAAAATATTAAGTAATTGTTAGTTTCAAATAATGTATTTCTGTGTGTATTTTGTGTACTATTCAAGTAAAAAGTATTTTGTTAAAATTTATATTTTGTATTATAACATACATAAGTTGTACAAATAATATATTTCAATTTCTTCACGATACTGAAATTGTGCAAAATGAGAGAATAACTACTTATTTACTATAATTTACTCAGATTTTTTTTTAAAATTATCAGCTGAATAAATTTGGTTTTTGAAATTTATTAATTAAAAGCTAACTTAATAATAATTCATTTATTAACATCGATTTTTCAATAGTTTCGATAAGGGCTGTGGAGTGAGTCGAAATTTTTTTTGCAGGAATCTTTGTCAATTTGCAAAACTCCGAAACCCGTTTGTTAAAAGTTGTAAATCCTTAACGGTATATTAATCCTTTGTTATAAAAAGGAGTTTTCGATGTTATGTATATGATTTAGACAAATATGCTACTTAAATTGATCAATCTTAGTGATACTGATAAGTAATCATTTGAATTCAGTGATATTTTTGTCTTCATAGTTATAAATATTTATCTAAATAATTTTTATGAGATCAAAAAAAATATTTCCTCTTTTACCAGACTCCTGCAAAATTTTCCCTGTGATACAAACCTGAGAAAGGCATTCATTTTATTTCATGAATGTCGACAACAAGTGCGATGAAACAAGATCCTTTGCAGCTGCTGCATTTTATTGCCTTGACACGTGATCTATCCCTGCTTACACAAAACATTCATCTTCGATTGACTTCTCTCTCAATTAACCCTTTTGTCAGGCCTCCCTTAAAGGAGGGTGGTGCCCCAAAAGAAATATCGAATTCAGTGTTGACGTCGATAGTAATCCGATCGCAACATAGCTGATTTTGGGCTTAAGGAATGAATTATTAACTTTCGTGTGAAAACAAAGCCAATATTAGGAAAGAAAAATAATGCGGATCTCTCTTTTTTTTTTTCTTTTTTGAAGAAAATTTTTAAATTATGTTTCCGAATTTTTCTTGTTTCTTTACTTGACATGTGATCAGTAACATCTTATAAATATGTGTAAGTAGTTTTGATTTAAAAATTTTATCATTTGATTACTTACTATTTTACTACCTGCGCATTAGTTTTTTCAATTACATTTTTAATTATTACAGATTATTTTTTTGATATTTTTAGATTACTTTTTATTCGTATTTATTAGTTTTTCTTTTACATAAGACATTTTTGCAGATTTTTTAATTGTTTTTAGATTATTTTTTATTTTTCAAACATTAGTTTTTTTAATTTCATATTTAATTATTGCAGATTACAATTAAATAAAGTTGATAATTTTAATGAAATTACTGGGGTAAAATTTCAAAGCATATATGCATGCTGTATCTTGAATGATGTTTAATGTTAAGTGATGTTTCTTGTTATGTTGCAAGATAAAACAAAAAATTTGTGCTAAGATGTTAAGTTTATTTAATCACTTTAATATGTATGTTCAATTTAGTTAATTCATGTACTCAAATGTAAGCAACTTAGTTATCTCAATAACTAAATTTCTTGCTTAACTGAAATTTCTGGACATTTTTTTTTCTTTTAATATTTATTTTCTACACTATCTATCAATTTGAATGGTAAAAATTATTTTTCCATATCTAATTATTTTAATCCTATTATTGTGTGGTTTTATTAAGACAGAATTCTTCATCCATTTAATGATACAATTATTGATTTTTCCTCCCTCAGAACCCTCTGAGCTTCTGGAGATGCTTCACAATGTAGAATCTGTACTCTCAAAAACAGGATTTAGTGAGGGGGTGATTGAACTGGAGAAACTTTTCCACAATGCAGAATTTGAGTCTTTGTTGAATTTGCACAATAAAATTCAGGAGACATCTTGTTTCAGTTGCCTCCCTAATCCAGTCTCTTCAGATGCTCAACTGATCTCACTAGAAGTAAAGCCTACTTTTCTTTTAAAAATATTTTTTTCTTTCAAATTTAAGTAAAATTGTATTGATTTGTATCTGTTATAGAAATGCCACAATTCAAATTTGTTGTAAATGTCTTTCTCTCTTTTTGTTCAAAGTATGATTTCTAATAACATTTTTAACAAAGTGTCACAAATTGCTTAAAAGTAGCATTTATTGTTTTGTGTATTTGAAAATACAGGGTGTCCAAAAATTATGCACACTGTAAAATATTTTAAGAATCATTCAGATCAAAACTATAAATTTACTCATTTTTATTTCTTCCAAAAATGCATTCAATGAAACCACCCCTTCTCCCATTCTTGGGTTTGATCTTAGGTTCAAAATATGGTATGTTGTCATTAGATTGGTTATTAAAACATCTATCCTATAAAAAAAAATTTCATCTCTACATTTTTTGAACTCTCCATACCTGATTTTTTAAATTTTTTTTATATATTTCTGATCTAAATTAATCTGCCTTGGATTTGTTAAGTAATAAATCTTATTTCTTTACAATTCATGTAGGTGTTGAGCTTTAATAATAACCATGATTTTATTTATTTAGTTTTGAGTTCAGTTTTTAGACAATAATTTTAACTATATTATTTACTAATGTGAAATACTTTTTTAGAATATTGTTTTAAAATGATATTAAGTGTTAATACATTGCGTAAAAACTTTTGACAAAGATTGGAAAATTTAGAAAGAATTTTTAAAAAATTCTTTTTTTATTTTATTAAAAAAATCATAATTTTTACCAAACCTATTAAGAATCTTAACGCTTAAATAGTATTTCAGTAAACCTTTCTTATTTAATAGAAATATTAACAACAACAAAAAAATGCCGTTTTCATATTTTTATGCAATTTTTTAACTATAACAAGTATTTAATTAATTTAGTGCAACATTCAATAAAAGAGCATTTTTTTTTGTTTGTGCTGAAATTACAAAGTTTTTGAAAGAAACATTTTTAATAGCATTTTTCAATAAGTTTCGATATTTAAAACATTTTATAAAAAAATTCTTATATTTAATTGAATATTCAATTAAAAGATGCTCTATATATTTCTATGCAATGAAATTTTATAATTGTGAAAAAAAGAAATTTAAATAGTATTTTGATGATTTTTTTATATTTACTAGATTATTCTATCAAAACATTTAGAGGCAATTTTTATAGGCATTGTAAATACAGTTTGAAAAGTAATAGTTTATGAATTAGTGATTCTCATATATAACACAACCTTCATTTAACTTTTAAGTTAATTATTAGATTTATGCTTCTGAAGTTTTGGAAGATGTTCTTGTGAGCTTGTTAACAAATGTCATTAGTCTAATAGATTTAAAATTATTTTTAAAAACTATGAATTTAAAAAATTGTTTAATTTCATCTATAAATTAGTACAAAAAATGTGATAGTGACAAAATAAAATTATAAAACCAAAAATAAGAAAGAAAAAGATATGAAGCTTTTAATATGCTATTGAATTTTCTAATTTTATATGTTTTAATAGAAAGGTTTATGAAAGTGTATTATGGTATGAAAATAAATGCTTTTGAAAATACTCTAAATACTTATCCAAATTTTGTATAATTTTATGAAAAGGAAATTGTTTAATTTTAACAAAACACTGAAATGTTTTTAATTAATTTATTAAAATTGTAATAAGTTATTCACTTTACTAATGTTTAGTTAAGCAATGTTTTTTTCTTTTTTTTTCGAAAAATGTTTTGTCAAAACACTTTAAAAGAGTGTAAAATTAAGAGTTTGACATTAACTACTTTTCTAATGTTAAATCTTACAAAGTTATTTTTTATATATTCTTTATATTATTTTGTACAAGTTATTACCTTGTATTTGTATATTCATCTTTCATTTCAGTCAATTGAATTTTCTCAAAGCATCAAAATAAATGCAATGATTTCTTATTTCTTTGATTATTTTTCTCAAACTTGGCAGTATATCTCATTGTATCTAAAAGTTATAAACTGTACAAACTTATGTATATAGTGAATAAATTTGAAAGAAAAAGAATTTTTTTTTTTTTAAATTAGAAGTATTTTTCTTTAATATTTCCTTACCTAAGATGTTGCTTTTGACCCCTAAAGTAAAGCCTTTTTTTATATTAAGAATTCAAGCATTTTTTTTCTGGCATATTTTTATTTTGGATAACTGCAGGGTTGCCACAGACTACTAAAATGCGACTATTTGCTACTATTTTCCGCCTTAGGCAACTATGGAGACTTTTTTTGCCTGAAAAGGCTAAAAAAGCAACTATATTCAGGAATAGGCGACTATTGGTAGACTTTTTTACTCTTAGCGAAGTTATTTTTATACTTATACTTATTTTTCGTAGACCTACTGTTACTTTGCGATTGCTGCACAATCGCTGTTATCGTAAACTTTCGTTCTGAACTCAATAAATCAATGAAAAGGAAATATAAATTAAAAAAGTTTCCTCATTTGTCTTTTTCAATTATTATTTTTCATTTTAAGCGATACAATTTAATAGGGGTATTTTGTACTTAATTTTGTTATAAAAAGTTAGTTTTTTTTTCAAATTTATTTAATGTAGGTAAGAATAATAATTTGATTATTTTTAAACCAATAAATGTTCAGTTGTTTTTATTTATAAAAAAAATTGAAATAATGCTTACCTTTATTTAATTTGCTTTTATTTTTGAGAAACTGAAAACAAAGTTTTAAAAAAATTTGGCTATTAGTTAAAAAACAAAAAAATTTTTAAAAATTAAATAAAGAGTTTAGTAATATTTGGACATTTTTAATAATTTAACATTAGTACTTAAAGTATTTTTTTAAAAATTTTGTTAAAATTCTTTCAATACTTGTTTGTTTTATAATTTGTTAGATAGTCACTGTGATTTTTAAAGAAATAAATTTTTAGTCAATTCTATTTTCAAAAACGAAAATAATAAATCGGTAAAAATATTTTTGCATTTATTCAGTACAGAATTTGACCATTAGTTAATACTACTTTATATTTTAAATAATTGAATAAAAGAGGGTCTAATGATGTTTCAAAAGCATGGTTTTTTTTCCAACAAATAATTTTAAAAAAATAATTTTTTTTCTAAAGTGAACATTTCTTTGGTTTGTTTTCTACTTTCGTTTTTTTTCTTTTAATTATAATGCACATATGTAAAATATTTTGTTACTGTATTATTATTTTTAAACCAATAAATCTTAAATCATTTTTAATTTAAGAAAAATTAAATAAATCTTGGGTTTGCTTTTACTTTGACCTTATTATTTTAATTGAAAAAATTAAGCAATGATATTGATATTATAGTAGAATATGTTTAGAATTAATATTTTCTTTTGTAATAGATTTATTCCTTTTCATTTATTTTTGATTGATTTCCCATAGGTAATTTCTGAACATATGCTAAATCGCGATGTCTAATGGACGATGTATTACGATTTAAAATTTCTGACATCAACCAGTCCTTATCATAGTATTTGACAATTAAGCTACAATTTTAATTATTTGGCTACTATTTTTGATAAATTTTTGCTCCTGTTCAGGCAACTATTTTCATAGTTTTAGGCAACTATTTTCATGCTTGAGGCTACTAAAAGCAACTTTTTTTTGTTGTGGCAATCCTGTAACTGTAATCCTGGCAGACTTTAAGAGGTTGTGTTTTGCAGGTGATGAGAGCATTGCAAGAAGTTCCTTCTAAAGATGCCAAAGAGCTTATGCATATCCTAGGAAAGCATCCTTTTGAGAACTTGATGTTCTGCCACGATAAAGTTGCCTTGAGTCAGGCCACTCCCGATATCTCTGAGGAGGAGGAACTGCTTTCCAGGCTCTCTCAGTACACGGAAGAGAGCATCAAGATAGTACGCATTGACAAAACTACTGAACCATTGGTGAGGCATCATTTGTCTCTTTCATACCCTTAAAAATAGTATTTTTTAATTATAATTAGCAGGGGTATTGTTAAGCGTGATGCACCTCTCTTTCCGCTTGAATTCCTGAACGTAAATCAATGTTTTTGATGATGAACCAGGATTTCTTAAAAATGCTAATAAAACCATGTCATGTCCATACAAAGCAATATGTTATTAAATTTCAATTGCTTGTTTTGTTACTGTTTTAATAAATAAATTAGAAAAATCTACCTCTTTATGAATACAATCCTGAACATACTAGTAATGAATCCATATGTTCAAAAACGTTTATTGTAAAATATTATTATTACAGGTATAAATTAAGAACATTTCGTCGCTGCTCCCTTAGACCCGAGACTAAAAGATTTCCATGTACACCCTTCACTGATTTGCTCACATGTCACCAGAGGTGCCTATAAGATTTATTCGTAATTTTATAATCAAAATTACTGTTGAGTAATAAAAATTTCAATTTTTGAGAATTCATTCAATAATCTGAAGCTTTTTTCTGTAACTGCCAAGAGTTTTAAAATTTTGTGTTTGAAACTAACCCACAATCCTTTTTTTTTCTATGCCATAAGCAATTTGAAAAATAATAAATAAATAACAAATACAATTTAATAAAAACTAGAAATTAAAAAGACAAAATCTCACCTTACCCTCTTCCAACAAACTATTCCAAAACTGACTCCTTATCAAAAAGTAAACCTATACTCAAATCAAAAATATCATGAGCAAAATTTTTTAATAGTTCAAATGCATTATGATAAAAAGACAATAAGGGCTAGTTCTAGTTTAACTAAAGGATAAACATCAATTTACAGTTATCGAAATTTAATTTTATCATTTTAAGATGAAATAAAAATTTCATTGTATAATTTTTAATTTTTCACCCTTATCTAAGTGCTATTTTTTTATTTAATAGCTAGTTCATGTATAGTTTTATAAAATTATATAACTATATAGAATTGTGTAGATTAAAGTAATATTAAGTTGAATTTGATAACTTTGTATTTTTGTGTTTTTGTACTTCTGATTACTAATAGCTAGTATGCAAAGTTGGCACCTCTGTGTTTCTTTTGGATTTTTAAAAAAATTATGAAATAAAAAAAGGACACAAAAGTATTCAAATTTAGTCTTTTGTATATTGATTTTCAAAATCCAATAAAAAGTATTTTAAATTTAGCTTTTTGAATATTAATTTTAAAAATCAAAAAAAAAAAAATTTCTCATAACAAATAATTCTTTAGTTTGTTTCTTTTTAATCTACAAATGAATTTTACATTTTAAACTGTTAAAATAATTACATTTTAACTATTAAATTTTTTCAATTCAGAAAATTTTCTCAGTTTGTTTTAGATAAATAGGGACTTTTTATTGGGGTGCTTTTAGAGTATTTTCTTTGTTTGCATTAGACATATTTTCTAGCTCCATTTGTATATGCTATGAGTTTGTCTAAGAATGGTCTTATTTATAGCCTTAAGCAACTGAAACAAACTGCGATCAAACTAGTGATTTCCGCTCTATTTTTTTCTTCTAAGAAAATGCTTATTTCCTGATTCAACTCAAACATTTTGAACATGTTCTTTTTCCACATGGCAGCATGATAGCTGCACTTGCGAAGTCTAAGTCCGATAGAGCTATTTCTGACCAATCACATAGCAGATACTCTCTGTTTAACCTCTGGCGGGGTTGAGGAGAAATGAGGGAGATAGGAAGATAAATACTTGGTTACATGTTACTAACAGTCTGTGATAATTATATATAAATAATACGCTGATTCAACAATAGTATACTAACTTTAATTGAAGAGATGCACATGTTTCATATTTCTTATTTGCATTTATAAAGTAATTTTGAGACTGAAAACTGATTTGATCTGCATCAGTAGTAGCTTTTAATTAATTTTTTTTCATTTATTACTGATAAAAACAAATTGATAATATTTGATTAATTATCAATTATTTACAAAGTAATAGCAATTATCTCATTGCAGTTCTTGATACAATGTTTTCTGATCTGGTTAGATGAATGTGTTTTTCAGTGCATAATTATTTTGAAATTGTAAATAAGATTGGAAATTGCAGATTATTATCTAAGACGAATGTAAAAAATATTTTTATAAATCATATTTTAAAATCTGTAATCGTAAGAGTTTAAAACGTTTAATAAGGAGAACCTTAAAAATGAAAATTATTCTTGGTTGTATCCAGAATTATTTTAAAAAAATATTGTTATTGCTTGGAAATATTTAAAGAGTGTATATGGTATTTCAGGTAATTACAGACACAAAAATTTAAGATAAGATCGAAACTAGATCAGGCGCCAATTCGAAAGTCACAGTAAAAAATTCTTCCCTAGCCCATAGTTGTGTGTATGAATAATTTAAATGTGCATATGAATAAACTACAGCACATGTGACCTGCAGAATGGCAATCTTTTAAGTTAGATAGTGATCTGATGTTACAGTTTAATTAGGAAACCGGTCACTCTCAAATAGAGATCGAACAGAAGGTATAGAAGAAGCTTGTTTCAGTTGCACAAGGGCATTTTGTGTTTTATACTGTAATCGACCCAGAAAATTTTAAACATTTGAATTTAGACTGTTTGCCAGGTTTTAAAATTGAGAAAGTATTTCTTTTACGTTATTTATATCGGCTTCAAAGTATTCCAATTCAAAGGAATTATTTTATAGGTGTCCTTACAAAGATTTCAGTAGTCTTGAGGAATCCACTTGTAAATTTATCCCGTGACTGAAAGCTGAGAGAGTTTCTAAATTATTGTTTATGACAATTTACATAATACTAATTATATTTATGGCAAATTTAAAAGGCTGTCTGGTTTTAGCCACCTGAAACGCCAGGTCAAAAAAAAATTTGAACCCATAAATATTCTGGCAGCAAAATTTTAAAAATATGGATAATTTTTACTTGTTTAAACAATTTTTTTTATTATCAAATATCATCTAAAAAAAATCACCTAATGATTTCAATTGAAACTAGAATAATTTCTATTTTATATAATAGAATATCATTATCTTTACATTATTTAATCATAATGTAAAGTAATGTAACTCTTAAATGAAATAATCTCTAATTTGTAAACTGCTTAGATATAGTAATACACTATTTATTCGTTTCGAGGGACCAACGTAAATTGACTATTAAATGACTGAAATGACATGTAACTGAAAATAAAACAAATTAATAGAAGTTCATCATCGATGTAAAAATATTAAGTTTGATAACTTAGTAGCATTATTGATTTTGCTCTTAATATTTTTGAATATGGAAAACAGTAAAGAATTTTTGCAAGCTTCCTCCTGATTTCTATTATAGACAATTTTTAAAGTTGAAACTGGCATATTCAATTTTTTGTGTCTTCCACTCTTGTCAGTCCTGCATTCTTTCAGAATTTGAGTTTTATCTTTCAAAGAAATAACTTTGCATTTTCAAGACAGTTTTTTCTATCTCTCAGGATATCACAAGTTAAGGAATGAACTAGAACTGCAATAAAACAATGTATGAATGAATATAGCACTTTACTATATTTGTTATTTTAACTTAAGCAAATGAGAATTCCTTTATAGCAAATGTATATTAGTTTTAGGAACGACCTATTAATTCAAATCTGCTAATCTATTACACACTGCAAAGCTGAAATGATAAGTACATGTATTTTTTAATTTTACCTGTATTATTCTGCTGAACAGGGTGCTACAGTAAAAAATGATGGTGAAGCAGTTATTGTTGGCCGCATAGTAAAAGGTGGGATTGCAGAAAAAAGTGGTAAGAAACCTCCGTTTATTTTATCATTTTTCAAAAAATTTTAATCTTTTCATTTCTGCCAATTGCTTCAATGGTCACCCTCTACCAAGTAATATATATATATATTTGTGCTAAAATGCCTTCTGCCGTTTAACTTGTATCATTTACAAAATTATTTAAAAGAAAAATCCTTGCTGAGATGTGCTAAAAGGTGGCAAATGCATATCATTAGCATTTTGGATTATTTAAATTATGTCACTAAACAAAAGTTTTTTTTTTTCATGAATCGAAATTTTTAAAATTTTGTTATTTACATTGTAGAAAAAGATAGCCTAAAAATAAGGCATTCAAAATATTTTTGTTTTTTGGAAAAAAATGACTTTAAGCCATATTTAACTTTTAAGAGCAATTTTTAAACTCTTTATTTTTATTATTGAACACTTTTTTTTTTACTTATTTTAAACATATCAAAAAAAAAATTTTTTTAATTTTATTTATCTATGCATATAAAAATTTTACTAGGCATCTATAATACAATAATCATTAATTATTTCAAATATTTGAACATTCTTACATCTTTTTTTTTCTTCATAAAGTCTGTCTCTATTTGAAACCAAGTGAGTGTAATTATTAACCCATCATAACCTGAAATGAAATGTACTAAATATTGATTCCTCAATCTCATATTATGTAAGAATAGTCCTAAGTTTTCCTAATAGTGTTCTCACTGATTTGAAGAAGAGCTAGAACAAAAGTTCATTCTAAAAGAATTTTTATTTATAATTAATGTTACGGACGGGGAGTGTCGATGAAGCTTCAAAGCAGTCTAGAGAGTGTTTCGAAGGTTTGTTAATTCGATTTGGTGTTCTAGCTGTGCGAGTTTAATTTTTCTAATTCTATCTTAGCACTTTTGTTATCTTCACGGGCTTTTCGTTCTTCGACGGTTGATGCAACTAGATTTTTAACGAAATCTATGTTCTCTTTGAATACATCACTTGATTCAATTAAGCCTTTTAGAGTAATTAACGCAGCGTTTTCCTGTACAGTTATTCCTAATTCAAATGCGATCTGTAGTAGATCTTCTTTTCTCGTATTTTTATACATGTTTAGTAATAAAGTTGCTCCTACCTGTATTTCTTGAAATTGAAAGTAAATAGTTAATTTTATCCTTTTCGTGATGATTCCAAATATTTTTTCAACGGTGTTGATTTGAAGGAACGGCGGGTTTTTTGTTTTTTTTTGCTGTTGATGATCAATGGCGGCAGTTTCGTTTTGCCGGCATAGCTGTAGGAGGATTCTTGTTTCGTTTTAAACTGATGATGTTGACTTCAGCTTAATTGAGACAGGTGTGGCGGAGCCCCCATGTTACGGATGGGGAGTGTCGATGAAGCTTCAAAGCAGTCTAGGGTTGCGTTTTAAAGCTTTTATTATGACAAAAAACACTTAAAAGACAATAGAAAATAATTCGAGCTGGAACATCTTAATGAGCTTGCTCCCCGTAGCCGTTCATTAAGTGAATGTAGAGAGAGTCTGCTCAACTACAGGTGGCTCTGCATGGCGTATGTAACATGCAACATTAATGATATTGTGAAATGATATTGATTTTTATTGTAACTAATGATATTGATTTTTTTCCCTGTATTCCATAAAATAAAGTAACTTGAAATTTCTATTAATATTAAACGACACCCTTTTAGCTACTAATGTTTTATTCCCTGTCTGTTAGTTCCTTTTCTTGTAAATAATTAGAGTTGTTGTATTAATTATAAAAATTTGAAATGTTTTTTTTTCTTTAATGGTAGGCTTACTTCATGAAGGAGATGAAATTTTAGAAGTGAATGGCCTTGAATTGCGAGGGAAATCAGTCAACGATGTTTGTGATATTATGGTAAGGTGGACTCTTTTTTATTTTTTTAATAATTTGTTCTAACTTGTAATTCTGATTATAATTTGTATGCCTGATTATAATTTGTAATCAATTTTATAATCAGGCATAGTTATTAACAATCAGTTCTGTCAAACATTGTCTCATTTGAACAATTTATTCATTGCATTTAAATTTGAATGTTTAAGCACAACAATAAGTATGTATTTCTGTTTCCTTTGATTTATTTTTTGTTTTTTGTCATTTCTTAAACAGCATAAAAGAAAGTTGAAATAAAGTGTTTTTTTAGAAGCAAAATTGTCTCTGCATTTGATTGATATATTAAGCATTTGGCATGATACATGCTAGTTGATGTATTAAACATCTATATTGAATATAAAATCCAAAGATCTTAGAGCAGTAAATTTTTTCCTCTCTTACTTCTGTACTTATACAATCTCTGGTGTAATAGCCAAATTGCTTAGTGTTTTTGGTGTACTTTATGTTATAGAAATTATTTCAATGACATCAACTCTTTTACTACTGTAATGCTACCTTACCAATCTCTGCAGAAGTATAATAATTATTTGTACTTTTTTGGATAAAATAACTGTGTGAAAAAGCAGAAATATCTATTTAACATATATTTATCTGATTTTTCTTTTTTTTTAATTATTTCAGGCTGCTATGACTGGGACATTGACATTCCTAATTGTACCCAATCAGTACAATACTCCTAAGCATCAGACTCGAGAAAGTGTTGTAAGTGAACATAAAACATTTGGGACAATATAATTATAAGCCACATTTTCAATGTGTTCAGGCGTGTCCATAAGGCCTATAAAATGTTTATGTGTCTAATAATCGAGTGAAAATTCTAGAAACTAGAGACGAGTAACTATCTGAATACAGTACTAATGATCAGGGTTGGCAAGGTTTAGGACAGAATGGATTAATCCACGGTTTAAACCGTCCTGTCCAAAACCCCTTTGTCCAAAACTGTCTTAAACTGTCCGAAACCCTTTTACTCAAATTATGTCACAATTTTATCTGAACAATATTTAAGAGGTAAAATAAACATAGAACTAATAACATATTGATAATTAAATTTATGAGAGAATATTTGTTTTTAAAAGTATAATGTTTTATAAATATTGTTTGACTCTTCAATTTAAACAAAGGAAGATAAATCAGTAAATCAAGTTCAATTAGTCCTCTCATTCAATAGTACATAACTGAAGTTTGGCCTTGCCATACTGGTTAAAATATTGGGGACTCAGTGCTTGGTTCGTCATAAACAGATTTATTTATCTATAGTACTATTCAAGAATACTGTTATTTCATTCATGTTCAATTCTTTTAGCATAGTGGTGATACATCACTATGCTAAAAGAATTGAACATGAATGGAATAACAGTATTCTTGAATAGTACTATAGATCAGTCAGACAGATAGTCAGTAACTGAAACTGATGTTATGGCTTTCAAAACTGTTAATACATTTTTCAGTTATTTTATATTTTCAATTTAAACTAATATATTTATATTTAAAAACAATTTTTTTTGAAATAGATGTCTTTTTTATCATCCTGTGATGCAGAAATTATAAAATTTTTTTAAAAAAATATTGTGAAAAAAGAAAGGTTAATTTTTGAGCAAATTTAGTATTTTTTTAAGAAAAATTATTATTTTTTAATATTGCCATATTTATCCTTATGCAAAAATATTATTTATCAGTATTAGAAGCATATTTAAATTTAAAGGATTAGGCATTCACTTTTGTTGTTCAATGAATTGTGGAGCTTCAAAAATTATAAACCTTTTCCTATTATATTATTTTCTTTTAATAAGTTATAGTAAATTGTATAAAAAATATCAAATATTTATTGATACATGTAATTATTATGTGTACAATGGTTACACCTATAGAATTTTTACCTTTTTCCAAAGTTCAAGGTTTTGGACAGTTTAGGACAGTTTTACCCAGTTTAAGACAGTAAAACCGACGTGTCCTGTCGAACACCAGTTTAGGACGTCCAAAACTCCAACCCTGCTAATGATTAATGGATGTAAATATGTCATTTTAAGGTGGTCACAGAGCAGGGAATTTTTTCCATCTGAAAATGTCATGGGATTTATCCAAAGTACCTAAAAATGAATAATCTTGAGTTCAAGGTCTCATATTGATTTTGTTTTAATTTTTTAAATAGAATTTGTTTATTTTCAACTCAAAGGACATATATAAATATTTTGTAATACCTACTATGTACAAGAATTGTGGAGATGAAGGAAATTTAAATTCTTCCTAGAAAATCAGAGAATACTTTTTCTGAGTATTTAGGCTACCTGAATATGGCTTATCATTATATTTCTCTTTTCATATACAAGATTGTCCTGTCCCATTATATTTGATACAACAGCTGCTTTCATAGAATATATCTTCTGTTTCAGATTCATTTGAAAGCCCACTTTGACTACGAGCCAGACGATGACCTGTACGTACCGTGTCGAGAGCTGGGGATGTCATTCCAAAAAGGGGATGTCTTGCACGTCATCAGCCAAGAGGATCCCAACTGGTGGCAGGCTTACCGGGAAGGGGAAGAGGATCAGTTACTTGCTGGCCTCATACCCAGCAAGAGCTTTCAACAGCAGTATGTTACCCTCCCTGCTTATGTGTTTTTACTTTATTAATAAACTGAGTGTACAGTTTATTTATTTTGAATTGCACTTTATCAAATAATCCTTCTCTATTTAGTGTTTCTCTATTCTATTTCAACTTTGTCTTTTGCCATTTGTACACAGTGTGCAAATATATATACAGGGGTGCCACTCTAAAAAAATCACAGGACTGAAAGTTTTATATATTTTAACGGTGTAGCGCAATGTGAACAAATATCCCTCTTGAACATTTTAATTAGTACAATATCAATAATATTTGCATTATTAATCTTAAAAACAACACATAACATTAATTCAGAACAGAAATAAAATAACAATAAATTAAAAATTTAATGTGATTTTAAAGATTGAGAAGTAGTTTTAATTTTCCGATAACATTAAGTAATTACTAACAACTAAGATTATTATAGATAAACAAAGCACAAAAAACAATATAAATTCTTAATTTCTCAATAAAATACTACAAAATGTTCTATAAATAAGAATCCACTACATAGAAACTGCTATCCGAGTCTAATTTTATTGCTTCATAAAAAAACTTGTTATTTTCTTTGAAATAAATTTAGTTTGATTATCAGCTTTCTTAATTACTTTCTCTTTTAAGGGAGATGAAGCTTTTCTTTTGTTCTGGCAATCAGTTTTTATATTAACACTTTTTGAAGCAGCTGCTGTAAGCTCAACCCCCAGTGGAGCTATATTATTTTTAGGGCAAAAACCCTTTGATGTTGATTCATCACATCTTATTACTTTCTTTGAAATACATTTAGTTTGGTCATCAGCTGTTTTAATTTCTTTTTCTGTTAAGTTATCAGATATCTGAATTGAGGGATTTTTAGAACTTGATAATTCTCGTTTGGCAGTTAAACACTGCTGATACCGTTGTCGAGCAGAATTAATATTTTTTCTCATAACATGATTAGGTTGAAAGTCTGTGCTTTTCTCTTGTCTGCTTTTCAGGTAAAATTTTATCAAACTTGACGCTTCATAATTTTCAATATTTAAAGATGATCTATCATCAACAATAATGTCATCCATAATATTAAATGATCCTTCAACTAAAGGTCCTGAGAAAACTGACAATGCTGCTTTTATGAGAATAGTAAGCAACCTGTATTTTGGATCACCACCTTCTCCTATTATATTAAACACCTCCGCCCACCAGCTATCTATTCTTGATTCTTCAGAAAATTCCACTAAATTCTCATCCATCACATACATTTTTATTTCCTCCAGCAAAAAGCCTATATCTTCTTCTTGAATGACATTAGGTAACATTTCTCCCAAATTTAGCAATGCAGTTAAGCAGGAATTATCTTTTCTGCATTTTGGATTTAGAGCGGAAAAATAGAGCAAACATTTATTATGAAATGGAAAATTCTTTATCGTATACTTACTTGTGGCAACATAAGCTTCTCTTAAAGATTTAAAAAAATTATTTACCCACTTGCTCTTATTTTTTTGGGCTTTCTTAATTAGGGCATATGCTTTTGCCCCTACATTTAAAAACTTATCACTTAATTGTCTATCTTCATTTAAATTAAAATCCTTTAAATCAGATACATTGGTTGGCAAATATTCTGGTTTTATGAAAAATGAAAGAAAATTTCTCATAAAATCAAACAACTCAGCGTGTATTAAATGGTGGTTTGGTTGATCATGTTGGAAAAACTTTACTAATTTATTAAAGTGCGGTAAAATTCCACAATAAAAATTTAATAAACAGTCAAACTTCTCATTCTGATCAAACAGAGTCAATAAAATCATTTCTTTACGAGATTGATTAGCATCTGATCTTTTTTGTTTTTTAATAGTTGCTTGAATGTTCTTAATGGATAATTTTTGACCTTCAGAAACACGATTCCTCTCAAATACTAAAGCTAATAGAAATTCAAATTTCTTACTTTCTTCATCCGTAAGAAAACTTGCATAATAAATTAATAATGCATCTTTAATGCAAACAAGTCTATCACATATTGTAAGCATTTGTAGAAATCTGTTTTCAATCGGACGAAGAATTTGCAAAACAGTTTTGAAATTTAATAAAAGTTGAAGCTCAGCAAATAAGCATTTAGCTTTTGGCGATTCATTAATGTCATAAAATACATTATTTGAGATTTCTTCGATAAATTTTTCAAAATATTTAAAGAAAACCTTTGCAGCATTGTGGAATTTATGAGTTAAATCTCCATCTATTTGCAGCAAATGCATATTTTCGTCTCTGATGAGCTTCTCAACTCCATTCTTGGAGCCTCTCATCGTTGCGCAATTGTCAAAAAGACAACTAACAATTTTAGAAAAATTAATATCGTTATCTTCTAAAAGTTCATTTATCTTTATAAATATGTTTCTTGAAGAAGCCATATTTTCTTTCCTTGATCCTAAATGGGCTGTTATTACCCTATTAAGATCATCATCAAACACTCTAACCAAGACATTTATTATTTTCTCCCCATTATTATTAGTTGCCTCATCTACGTTCATAGAAAAAAAATTAGCATTTAGCTTTGCAACCAATTCATCTCTCATTGTCTTTGCCACACCATGCGTTGTAATATAAGTTGCAGATGTTCTTTCTATTTTCAACTTCGACAAAGCTAATTTATCCTTAGCTAATGCTTGACTTAAATCGATTAATTTAGGAGCTAGCGAAAATGGAAGTGAATGTTCTGATAAAAAACACGAAATAACAGCTTTTTGATTTGCTATACGATCACATAATGCAAGAGGAGCCTTCTCAGACTGTTGTTTTGCACCTGGAAGAGTTTGCACATACTTCTGAGAACGACAGTTTTTCTGATGTTCGCTATCTTCTGCATGCTTTAATAAAGCTTTTTTACCATTGTTAGCATAATTTAATTTTTTTCCACAGAGAAAGCAAAAACAATGACCCACTTCTTTTAATTTTCTACACCACTCCACATGTAGAATACCACCTGAATCTTTTTCTTGAAGCCACTCCCATCGCCATTTATTTTTAATTCCAACATCATACGTTGGTTTATTGGAGTTGACATATTCCATTGTAAAAATAATCAACTTTAACACATTATACAACGCCAACTAAGTAATCAAACGTAGTAAAAAGTTTACCATCCGACGATCGATGCCAGATTCAATTTCCCGCTAAGTTAAGTCTGTGAAGAAAGAATTTTTCTCCTGCTTCCCAGTAGCGAAGGCCAATCCACTATCGCTTTAGTTTCCATTCGCAATCTATGACGTCACCTTACTCCGTGACTTAGTGCGTTATCGCATTTTTTGCGCTTATGTGAATAATTTGACTTTGCTTCTAAATTTTAGGAAGAAATAAACGGGAAAAGATATTTTCCTGAAATAATTATCGAAAAAAAAAAAAAACATTTTTAGCAATGTATACATATATTTTATTTTTAAATTTTTTTTTTTTTTTTCAAATTTAAAATTGAATTTCTGAATTTGATATTTTTTAATAGGACGGAATTCCGTCCCCAAGACGGAAGAGTGGCACCCCTGTATATACATACCTGTCAACTTTCACTTTTTCTGAGAATAGATTTTTAAAGTGATAGTAAAACAATTACCAAAAAAACAATCTTACTCAATGTATTTATATTTTGATCTGGTTGAAAATCGCTATCGTAAGGACTTGTGCTTTTGGATATTTGTTTTAACAGGGTGGCCACCCACCTGGAAAACCTGAAATTATCAGGGAATTTTTTTATACTGGAAAAGTCAGGGAAATTTTGTCTAAAACCTGGAAAAATCAGGGAATTTCAAAGAAAAGCTGGAATTTTTCTCTTAATTTTTTTTCCCCATCCATTATATCCACTTTTATTTAGACGTAAATTTAGTGTAAAAACGTTGAAATATCATCAACTCAGCAATACTTTTCTTGCATTAAAATTCGCTTCATACCCTGCTAAACTAGAATGCCATTTAAACTCTTTTATGTTGGGAAATGAATGGAGAAATCTTTGACCTCTTTGGAGATTATGGGACTATGCAGTTTAAGAAAGACGAAAATGTGGAAGAAAGGATTGGAATATTTTCTTCTGTTTTTAAAAGTAGAGTTTTTTTTTTAAATCTTCTTTTAGTCTGTGGGCTGAATTTATTAATTGTTCATGTTTCTTCCAATACGTTGGGGGTATTTTTTTATTTTAACAAAATTATTATTTTACAAAATTATGGTTATAATTTAATTACAGATTTTATCTTGCACTCTTTTTCTGAAAACTTTTGTCCATTGAATTATTTTTTTCTGCAAATGTTCAGCAAAGCCAACCAATCGCTAATAGCGAAACTGTTACAATTGTTGCTGATTTTCTGGATTTCATGATAACTTTTATTTTGATATTTCCGAAATTGTTCCTCCTTTTGCCCTAAAAAGCTGGCAAAAATCAAGGAACGTATGGAAAACATGTTAAATGATATGTAAACTTAGAATAGAATTTTTTTTATTTATATTTGTTTAGTAGAACAGAACTTTTTTTTTTTTTTTTTGTTCTGTACTGTACAGGGACAGGTTTCACATTGGGCAACCAGATGACCAAAATTTTAAACTTAATATTAAGTAAACTAAGTATCATTTCCAAAAAAAAAAATTGAAGATTTAGAAATAATGATTTTTAGCTTATAAATATCAGTTTAATTTTATGCATGCAATAAATAATGCTATTATTATCATTTTTCTTGCGCCCAGTAAAATCAATTTATCCCCCCAAAAATTGTTATAGGCTAATAATACAGTAAAAAAAAAAAAAAAAAATTCTTCCTTTTGATGTACAGTGACTATTTTTTTTTTCAATAGAATTCATTTTTTCCCATAATTTAAAAAAAAATTTATTTCTTGATTTTTAAAATGATTAAATTTTAAAAAATATTGCTTAAATATGAGTTTTATTTATATTGTTAATACATTACATTGCTGTTAATATATTACATTGTTATTATACGTTGCATAGTTAAAATGAGTTATTTTTCAACTAACTTTTATAAGATGGAAAATTTTATAAAACATATTAATCTGACCATTCCAACAGGAAATAGAAGACAATTTAAATATAAAGAAGCTGTTTAATTAAAAAATAATATTTATAGCATTAAGATTAAAATTAAAGTAATTTTCAGTCATTATAATGGTTATCATTAATTTAAATTTCAATCTAATTTGAAAAATTTACCTCTGACACTGAAGTAAAAAATTTCAAATTAATTATGTATCATATTTCACAAACAACTGCATACAATTTTTTATTCAAATGTCATCTTCAAAATACAGTCAAGTTTATATTTAAATTACAAATTCACAGAGTTTAGACAATTTGTAAATTAGTAATAATTTTTTGCTTTCGCGCGATTCACATCCGACAGCAACAATTTAATTCGTTTAATTTGAACTTATAATAATCAGTTTTTATAAAACAAATTTTTTTCGATAAGTTATGATATACTAAATATTATTTTAAAAATTTGATGATTATAAACTTTTGTTTTATAAAATAGTTTTTCTAAGAAAATAATGTTCATTTTTTTCGGACACCATGGAATTACGCAGATGTAAAAACAAAACCAATTAACTCATCTAAACTAGGAAACCATGTTAGATTGGAATTCTTAATATATATTCTACTTTCCATTAAGAAAAAAAAAGAATAAAATTTAAAGAATTTTATCTAGTTTTTTTTTTCCTATAGAATATGCAACAAGAAACTGACAATTTTTCCTTTACAAATGCTGAATATGTCTTAAAATAATAGTTCTAATTTGAAACAAACAACATTATTTAAACATTTGACTTACGATATTGGTTTAAAGAAAATTATTTTAATGAATTTTATAAAGAGCACTGTTTGGACAAAATTCAGTATAAAATGGCTCTATATTGAAATGTAAATAAATATAAAAATTTATTGGTTTCTAATCACCTGGAATTATTTTATTTTGCTGAATAAAAATATATTAAACAGTACTTATCCAAGGTTATTTTGGATCATTGCTATTTGGTACATTTTGTGCAAAAACTATTTAACACTTAAAAAAAAATTTTTTTTATTCATTAAAAGCAATATTTTCTGCAAGCTAAACATATTGTTTCCTCCACATCTATTCAAGATGATATATTAAAAAAATAACATTTTAAATGAAATACTACACTATTATATTGACTAATACGCTAAAATTGACACTTTTCTTCTACCTATACTACTCTTAAGCAGGAAAAAAACATGCTAACCTGGAAATTTTAACATTTTTTCTGAAAACCTGGAAAAATCAGGGAATTTTGAAACCTGATTTGAGTGGCCCAGGGCTGCCACAGGCTGCTAAAATGCAACTATTTGCTACTATTTTCGGCCTTAGGCGACTATGGCGACTTTTTTTTGCCTGAAAAGGCTAAAAAAAGCAACTGTTTTCAGGAATAGGCGACTATTAGTAGACTTTTTTTACTCTTGGCGAAGTTTTTCTGCAAAAATGAATGTTACTTTTCAGAACGTTAATAAAAGAAAGCAAACTTTTATAGTACAATCATTTATGCCCAAAGAGCCAAAAATTAAAATTTCCATTGGATTTAATAAAGTACTTGTTATATGTTCTCTTTGAGGGGCAGTTTTGTTATTTTTAATTGTTTGTTCCTTCTATTAACATTTATATTTTATTGTAATTCAACTTTTATTTAGGTACCTATTTTCTAATATGTATACCTTTTATATTTGTACAAAACTTTTTTTTAATTGGAGCTTAGTTAGGATTGGGCGATAAATCGATGTATCATGAAATATCGATTTAACGCATATATCAGTAGGCCGATGTAGTGACTTTCGTTTTAGGCGATGCATCAGAAATCTGATTTAAGCTGCAGGAATTAGATTACAATTGCGGTTTAACGATTTAATATGCAAGGATCCTTGACTAGGCTAATGCTGTTACCGCACTAACGAAGACGATTTTGATTTCGTCTAGCTGCAGAGATGTAGATATCGTTTTGCTATTAAGATGTTAGTTTTCTGATGATGAATGACGAAGAGCGAATTGAATCAGAACTACCGGTTTCGTGCGAGGATCATCGTTGTAATATAAAACGCAATGCATGGTTTCTTTATGTCCATTTTTGTCTTTGGGATTTTGCCTTTATTGAAGATAATTTTCAATGGGACTTAAGTCATTTTGCGATCGTTGTGCATTTTATTTCGTCGGAAATAATTGTCGGGTTTCTTGTAAATTATTTTCAGTGAGATTTTTGCTGGGATCGTTTTGTTCTGCATTATTTCATACCATTGTTTTTCTGTCTTGGTTTAACGATTCTTGTCAATTATTTTTAGTGCACCTACTGTTACTTTGCGATTGCTGCACAATCGCTGTTATCTTAAATTTTCATTCTGAGCTCAATAGATCAAATCATTGATTTTTTCAATTATTGTTTTTCTATTTTAAGCGATATAATTTAATAGGGGTATTTTGTATTTAACTTTGTTATAAAAAGTTAGTGTTTTTAAATTTATTAAATGTAGTTAAGTATAATAATTTGATTTTTTTTCAACCAATAAATGCTCAATCGCTTTTAATTATAAAAAAATTAAAACAAAGTTTTAAAAAAATTTGGCTATTAGTTAAAGCAATTTTTTTTAATTAAATAAAAAGTTTAGTAATGTTTTGACGTTTTTAATAATTTAACATTAGTACTTAAAGTATTTTTTTTTTAATTTTTATTAAAATTCTTTCAATACTTGTTTGTTTTATAATTTGGTCAATAGTCAGTATCATTTCTAAACAAATAAATCTTTAGTCGATTTTATTTTCAGAAATGAAAATAATAATAAATAAGTAAAAATATTTTTACTTTTATTAAGTACAGAATTTGACCATTAGTTAATACTACTTTTTATTATTTTAAATAAGTAAATCAAAAAGGGTCTAATGTTTCAAAAGCATGTTTTTTTCTTCAACAAATAATAAAAAAAATTTCTAAAGTGAACATTTCTTTGGCTTGTTTTCCACTTTTTTTTTTCTTCTTTTAATTTTTAATGCATGTATGTAAAATAATTTGTTACAGTATTATTTTTAAACCAATAAATCTTAAATTATTTTTAATTTAATTGAAAAAATTAAGCAATGATAGTGATGTCATAGTAGAATATGTTTCGAATTAATATTTTCTTTTGTACTAGATTTATTCCTTTCACTTATTTTTGATTGATTTTAAGATTTCCCATACATAATTTTTGAACATATACTAAATTGCAATATATCACTATATCGTGATGTCTAACTGACGATGTATCATGATTTAAAATTTCTGACATCACCCAGTCCTAATAATAGTATTTGACAATCAAGCTATAATTTTAGTTATTTGGCTACTATTTTTGATAAATTTTTGTTCCTGTTCAGGCAACTATTTTCATAGTTTTAGGCAACTATTTTCATGCTTGAGGCTACTAAAAGCAACTATTTTTGTTCATTTTTAGCTGTGACAACCCTGGTGGCCACCCTGTTCAATTATTTACATGTAGTGGTGGTCAAACTCATTTGTAATTATTATTACAATCAGGGCTCAAAAAACAGCCCGTCCTCGGCAGTTAAAAATTAACCGCGGACAACGAATTTCTCGAATCCGACGTCCGCGTGGACGGCCATTTTCCCGTTAATGTTAGCGATACATTTTCAATTTTTGTTATCTTACAAGAGTCTATCCCCTAACTTCTAAAATGACTCTCTAATCTAGAAATACAGCAACATACTGCGCATGGTGGAATTGATGTTTTCTCTGACTGGGAGTACTGCAGCAGTTGAAAGGGGCTTTTCAGCAATGAACTTGCAAAAAACACATTACGTACTGGTTTTAAGCAAGAAGGGTTAAACGCAATTATAAACATCTACCTAAATGGTAAACCCCTTTCAGGTTTCTGTGCAGAAACCTATGTAAATCATTGGCTTAATTGTGGAACTGGCAAACGTCATATTTGATTCATTTAAAAAGAGCAGTACCCTCGAATAAATTGACATTCCAGATAACTTGACATTTGTCACTTAAATTATTTCATAAAAGAAATATATACTAGGTCACTATTAGTAACCTAGTATTTCTTTTATTACTGTATAATGTAATCCTAGTAACTACTAATTCATTGTGCAATTTATATAAATGTTTGTAATGAATAAGAGAAAATTATATTTTTATTTATTTAGAAACTACGGGTTAGCTTCAAAGGAGGACGGGTACATTGTTGGACAAGCCGTCCTCGGGGACGGGTAAAATTTCTGACTTTTTTCGAGCCCTGATTACAATTCAAAAACGTTAATGGAATAGCACAAGTTTCGCTACAATTTTAAATATGAAAATAAAATTTTCGGGAAAACGAGGAGTTGGCAGCTATGTATATATGTATAATATTTTGAATAACTTTTGAACTAAAGTTTTATTTTACTTATATGCAATCTTAACTATTTGACGTGTAATAAATTTAAAAGGCTAATTAATTAGTTCGTGAATTAGACTGAAAAGGCACCCTTTGGAATAGATCAGTTCAATTACTGGCATATGCCGATGTCATAGGAAGGTCAGAGAGAGCTGTGAGAGCGGCCTTTCTGACTCTTGAAACTTCTGCCACAAGTATGGGCCTTACCGTCAATGAAGATAAAACTAAATTTATGGAATCTCCAGCCACAACTGTAAATCATGATCCTTTACTCATAAATGGTTACACCTTTGAGAGAGTTAATGAATTCAAATACCTGGGAACAATGATCAATGACCAAAACAGCATAAAAACAGAAGTAGACAACAGAATTAAAATGGCAAACAAGTGTTTCTTTGGACTAAGAAAGCAATTAAGATCAACCCTAATCAGTCAAAAATTAAAATTTATAAGACATCTATCAAGCAATGTATCTCTATGCAAGTGAAACATGGACACTAAACGCAGACACTCGGCATACTCTTGGTGTCTTTGAAAGGAAAATCCTTAGAAATATTTTTGGCCCAGTACCGGAAAGAGGCTGTTGGTGAATCAGATAAAACTTTGAATTATGTAGACTCTATTGACAGCCACAGATAGTGCAGGTCATCCGAAGCAATAGATTAAGATGGCTTGGCCATATCTGGAGAGGTCCAGAAAATAATGCAGTCCGAATCGCCGCCTTTAAAAATCCTTCGGGATCTCGGGCTAGAGGAAAACCTCCAATTAGATGGCTGGATGACACTGCTGAAGATCTAAAAGTATTAAAGATAAACAACTGGAAAAAAGTCGCATGGACAGGAGGCGTTGGAGGCTACGTGTGGTGAAGGCCTGTAAGGGGCTGTCGTGCTGAAGAAGAAGAATTAATTAGTTCAGACGCTATTTAAAGCTATAAATTTGGACACAAGAATGAATAGACCTTCTTTCTTTCCATGTAGAAAATCTGGTCTTAGTAGTTGTGTAAGGAAAACTCTGAAAAGTTTGACCTTATTTCTGCAAATAATTATTTAGCTCAAACTTATGCCTAATAAATATTTAGTTAATTACATAAATATAATATGACTAGATTTTAACACTTTTCTAAAAAAATTTCTCATCAGAGAAAAAAATTTATTTTACAGCTGAAGGTGGAATGTGAGCATTATTTAAAAAATGTGTAAGTTTTTAACTATTTAATTTTTAGGGTTGACAGTCCACTGCTCACCCAATTACTCATTTGTTCAAATAGTTGGGGGATTATCTTTGATTTACTCTGTGGTTCTAGATGTTCACTCATTAAATTTGAATTTTCTGCCGTTCATTTTCATAAAAAAAAAATGAAAGGCATTGATATAGTCCTAATATGTAAGTGTAAATAAATCAGTCCTTCATATTATCCTGCTAAATATATAATTTTTTTTTACTATTTCTTTTATCAAATCCATTGTCATTGCAATTTTATGAGTCGTTATTCATTGCCACAGTTCTTCATGTATATTAAATAACTGTTTGCTGTCTCTAGTCTTCAATCAAAATGAATTTTGATTTTGTTTCTAAATGTGGGCCTTGTTAAATGATTGTTAAAAGTTCTTAGTTTAAAATTCTCTATTTCAGAAGAGAAGTTGTGAAACAAGCTGTTGTTGGGGATGTAAGGGAAAAGAAAGCAAAGAAAGGTACTATATTTTGTATTTCCTTTTGTATTTCATTTTTCCTGATGTAGTAATACATAGTTGTTGTATGTATTTTTAGCTGGAAAATTTCTTTGTGCTAAAAGACATCATAGAAGGAAAAAGAAAAAGCTCTACAATTTGAACTACAGTGATGGTACTCTATTCTTTTTTAATCCTAGAAGTGGTTTTCTTTTTGTGATAAAAGTCACTACATAGCAAATTTATTTTCATTACATGCTATGAGTTATTTTGTATAAAAAAAAATTATGTGAGAAAAAGGAATAAGACCAAAACAGAAAAATCTTCCATTGCCAGGATTCTAAATTGGTGACAGTAATAATGACCCAGATTCGTTCCATTTAAATCACAAAATGAGTTGTGAAATTCACTTATTAAAAGCTTCCTTGTGAAACATTGATAAAGATCCTTCGTTTAATTAAGATGACTTCTTTACAGAGAAATATTTTTAATGAAGTGCAGGGGAAAATTAAAGCCCAGTAAAAATCTGTTTCATAAATAATGAAATGTAATTTTTTTAAAATTAAATATCTTTTAACCCCTTTCCTTCTCTCTCCCGTGAAAATGACGGGCTGAAGTGTTCAGTAGTAACGGGCCAATAAGAATAAAACTGATTTATTTCTTTTGCCCGGAAAACATTTTATTTCTCATTTTACACGCCTGATGGCAGTACCAGGATATTTTTGAGGTAATTGTAAATAGTTTATTTTTAACTAGTTGCAGCCCTAATCAAATTATTAATACAAATACAAAAGCCAAAAAAAATAGGCACTTTTATGACCGTTTTCTTGAAAATTAACCGATTGTTATGGGGTTAAAGGGATCGCTGAATTTCATGTGAATGGATGCCTTTTTAATACGACCCTTTTCAGAATTTGTGAAAGAAGACAATTGTTTTCTGAACTAGAAAAAGTGTGACTTCATCTGGGTAGCTTTTTATTAAAAGTGAATCCCTATTTAAATTATGAATTCTTTATCCATTATAAAACAAAAATGGATTTGTACAAATAAAGCTTTCAATTAGGACTGATCTAACAGAAAAGCAAAGATGAATTGTTCACATTTTCTTTGTCAGCTGTGAAGAAGAAAAAGAAAAATTTTATATATGTGTTTGAATATAATATTACCTATAAAAAATTTACTCGTGCATTATTTTTTTTCACACTAGAAAATTATGGGTCAGCTCTACCATTTTTGGGATGTTTTAAGAAAAATGCCTGGGCACTATTTTATTTCAACTATTATTGCATTTACATTATTTTCATAAATATATAATTAGGAAAAAAGAACTAATATGCATTCCATTTATTTAGTATGCATTAGACCATACATTTGTATAGGCAGAACTTCCATGGTTCAGGGGGAACCTGCAATTGTCAGAGAATTTTATTTTAGCTTTAAAAAGCAAGTAATAGTCAGAGAAGGTTAAATTTTTGGTCTAAAGCCTGAAAAATTCCTACATTACACCTAAAAAATAACCTGTTTTAAAATTGGCAGTAACAGTAATCAGTTATTGAGATTAGAGTTAAATAATTCTAACATCTATTACAATTATTTGTTGTAAAAATTCCACATTTTAGTGAAACTTTTACATGTTTCCATCCTAGTTTAATGACATTTTTTGCTTTCAAATTCTAATATTTGACACTACAAATAAAATAAAAAATTCACAGTTTTCTGGTGAAAAATTGCATGGTTTGGATAAAATAGGGTGAAACATTTAAATTTTCCTAAAAAATGAAGGAATTTTTTTTCTAAAATTAAGTGGATAGGTTTTTGTTCATTTCAGTGTATGTTGTTGTCCATTTTTTTTAATTTTATCTCGAGGTTCTTGCAGGGTATCCGCGCACCTGGAAAGTCATGGAAGGTCATGAATTTCAGTATTGAACAAAATTTTTCATGAAATGTCATGATTTTTACTACTTTTTTAAAAAAATCATGGAAAGTCATGCATTTAGGTCTCCGAAAAATCTAATTTTTAAAATGGAATCCCCCTCTCAGATTTCATCCTGTTCCAAATATCTGAATTCCTAACAAAATCACCACTCAGTCATATTTTTTTTAAATATAAAATGATTTTATCATGTTCTTTAAAAATTATGGTGTTCTTTCAAAAAATGAAAGAAAAAACATTTTTAGAGCTAATTATTTTTTAAAATTCTGTGATTTAAGAATTTTTATTTTTTTAATTTTATCAATTAAAAATTCTAGTTGAAGCAAACCAGTCATTGGCGAATTTTTTTAATTCCGAAATGAGAAAAGAAAAATTAGGAGTATTTCTTTCCTTTCTGATGAACAAGAAGAGTATCTTCAGAATATAATTTTGCGAGGAAAAAAAAGGGGGGAATTATTTGCTTTTCTATTTCTTTCAACTATTTTATTGTTTTAAGTCTTTCTTGACTCTGTTTTTTAAATTTAAAATCTATAAATATGACGATGCAGAGTATAACAGTTTTGGTTATACCTATCATTTCAATTAATGTTATTATAATACTTTTTTAAATTTATTGTTGCGTTTTTGTCGGAGAAAATAGTAACTTCGTTAAGTCATGAAAAATTCTTGGAATTAGTCATGAATTTGAAAATCTTAAGTGTAGCAGATACCCTGTTCTTGGGTATGAAAAGGTTGAGATATAAGGACTAATATGAGGCAAAATTTGGAAATTCTGCTACTAGCAAAATGTATCATTTTTAACTGTGGTGTTTTCTTTTCAAAAATAGAATGATTCAAAAAACTATTAATAGTAATGCAAGGCATTTCTTTCAAAACTTTTCTCAAAATATAATACACATTACAAGCTTTATTTCTAAAATGAAAAACATTTCTAGAAACAAGTGTGAAATAAAAGGATTTGTAGAATATTCTTAATAATTTCATTAAAAAAATATATATATTTTTTTTAGTGGTGCATTTTCGACAAAAAATTGGCCATCAGCAAACAATTTTCTAATCACCATTTGTTATATCTAGCTGTCCTGGGACCAGTAGTGACATTCATTTTGCTCTAATAACAGGCCTTTTTCTTTTTTTAAATTTATTATAGTAATTTATGTATTTGTATTTTTACAGCTTGTTCATGTTAAATTATTATTCCTGAAGAACTAATTAGTTTCATTGGGTTTTTTGGTTTTTAGAGACAGATACAGACCAGATTCTGACCTATGAAGAAGTGCGGCTCTATTACCCGAGGGCTCACCAGAAGCGACCTCTGGTCTTGATTGGACCCCAGAAAGTGGGCCGGCATGAGCTGAGACAAAGGCTCATGGAAGACACTAATAGATTTGCTGCGGCTGTACCTCGTGAGTATTTTACCCTGCTGCTTACTGTATTTTTTAAAAAAAATTTTATTGAAATTAGCTAACTTCTTATCAATAATAGAAACTGATAAGATTTGATAACATAAATACAAATACATTTACAATATGCATATAAAGATTTAGTGAAATTGAAACAAAAAGGTTTGCAATCAAAACCTCTTGTTTATTTACAATTCTGTTTCATGGAGAATTTCTTATAAAATTTATTATATTATTTAGGATAAAATTGACACTTAAGATTGCACTGACACTTATGCATCGTCCCGCAGTGGACTGATCGTTAAGACACGGTTCTCAGCAGATCACCGAAGTCAAGCATCACTGGCTACGGTCAGTGTGCGGGTGGGTGACCATTTGGATTAGCCTGCGTAGGGACCGAGGGTGTGCGGTATTGGTCCTCGTTAAACTGTTCTACCGTAAAGTGCTCGACTTCGCGTGCAGGTCGTTGGGCTACCGAAGCGGGGGCGGCCATCCTCTCTGCAGATGATCAAAATTGTGATGGCATGCCTTCAGATCATCCTCCATTGATGTTTCCCAGACCGTCGCCAATAGCCCATTGTGCAGCTCTAGTGCGACGTAAATGAACAACAACACTTATGCATCAATTTCTTCTAGAAAAACAATTTTTTAAAAAAATTAGCAAATCTTTCTGTGAAAAGCTGCAGAATATCAGTAAATATTCTCATTAGACTGGGAAGTAATAAGTTTGCTAAGTATTTAAATACATAAATCAATTAAAAACAGAAGGAAATGTAAAAAAAATTAGATTAAAAAAAAATATCTTATATATATATTTATATCTGTAGATATTATATAGGATAGAGAGACAACTGTCTCTGACGCTTGAACAGGCTGAGGGCCCGAACAAAATTCTTTACATAAAATATAGTGTATTAATGTTTTTTTCAAAAGAAAATGGCATATAATTTATTTATATCCATATAGTAATTGTCACCTTGTATGAAGAGTCTTAAAAAACTCATCAAGAAATACATGCATGGATATATTCATATTTGTATACATGCACCTCATTATTAATTACTGATGCATTAAGAACTGATACATAAAGCCCTATTTGCTTTTGCAAAAATTCTAATATTCTTTCTGGGTAAAGATTAATATTCTTTCAGGGAAATAAAACTTGAGAAAGATTTGTTTGATAGATAAAATTTCATAGAAATGATTTAAACCACTTTCCCTTTTGTTATGATAATCGAATGAACTTGAAGCATTTGTTTTTAATGAAGGAAAAGTATCTCAGGTTATTTCTTTTAATTAGTTTGAGATGTAATGGTCAATCCAACATTTTATGTACATTGCTTTCTTCTTAGCCTGATTACATTTCTATATTCCTTATTTTGTATTTTTTATTATTTTTGTTGTATTCCTCATTATATTAGTATTGACTTGGTACTACTTTTAGCACATTTTTTTTAACAAGATTCCATGATTAGCAAATATTTTAAGAATTCTTAATTTAACTTTGAATATATCCATGTATGTCCGAACAATTTTTTGAGCAGTGAGTTCTTACACTCTCATATTTTGTAGTACAATTTTTTTAACTAATTTATCAAGTAATATAATATTTTTCATAAGATTGAATGATTTCCACAAAAGTATACCTATTGTAATGTTCTATCGATGAAGAAGATCAAAAGCTTTATCCTACGTACGTTACTAACCAAATTCTTATGTTAATTTACACCTGTTTGGTTGAATGCGCTGTCTGTTGTCAGGGAGAGGAGCCATCAAATGCAGTACAATTTACATCATAGATAAAAATTTGCATTTTTAAATGAGTGACATTCAACGTAGTTTATTTTTGCGAGATCGGCATTAAAACTATGTCATTCAAATGTGGGTTTAAATAGAGCTCGCTTCGATGCCGATGGCTAATTTCTGTTGTTGCTGTGATTGTCTTGCATCCATCGTCATTTATTAAAAGGAGCTTATTTTTTGTTGAAAGATTTTGCTCCTGTTTTAGTTGTTACTTTTTTGATGATTGACATGCATTGTTGTATCACATTTCTTATTAAAACTATGTTCAAGTCATCCTAAATGTTGTTCTAATTTATATAAAGTTATCACCTGCATCCAGTATATGAACCTTTACATTCTTCTTGTGACGGTTTTCATGCTATTAAAAAAAATGGATAATTTGATTTGTGCATCACAGTATAACCCTGCCAAACTATACTATGTTAATAAAAGTCCCCTGATTTTAAAATGCTGTTTTAATTTTATACTATAGAGTATGATTTCATTGGTAACTGTCATTTCTTAGATACTAGTCGAACGAAGAAAGATTCTGAAGTAAATGGTGTTGACTACTTTTTCATCAGCCGGACGCAGTTTGAGGCAGATATTCTGGCCGGTCGCTTCGTGGAGCACGGTGAATACCAGAAGAGTTACTACGGAACGAGCCTCGATGCCATTCGCAGTGTCATCGAAGCCGGAAAGACGTGCGTCCTCAACCTGCATCCTCAAGTGAGTTTCCTTTTCTATCTTATTATTTCTTCGTCCTCTTCTCCTGTGTTCTAAATTTTGTTGCGGATTTTCTTTCTTTAGATAATTTTTAAGAATGTATTACAATGGAAAATTATGCATTTTTACAAGTTTTCTAAATGTATCTTTGCAAGCACATTTAATGTTAGTTAAAATGTTAATGTTAGTAAAAATTGATTTTTTTTTTAAATAAATTTTTACTTTTGTAGTGTTAAAATATTTTTATATTTTTTAATGCAGAATGATTTTTACATAAATTATATTAAGAACTATTTTAACATATTTTTTAACACACCAGAGTGATTTAAAATACTGTTTATCATTCAATTGGATTTTAAAACTGTATTAAAGCTTATTTTTTGGATTTACATAAAAGTACTCAAGTATTTTAATTTTTTTTTCTTTTGCATCGAAATATATAAAAAGAAAAACTGAGTGACAGACTATCTTTGGTACTTAACAGAAAACCCTTTTTTTTTCCAGTCTCTGAAGATATTGAAGAAATCTGATTTGATGCCATATGTAGTCTTTATTGCACCACCCTCCCTGGAGAAGCTCAGACAAAATTGTCTCAAAATGGACAATGCAGTGAAGGACGACGAACTGAAGGACATTATAGAGAAAGCTCGAGAAATGGAGGAGTTCTACGGTCACTACTTTGATCTGGTGCTCATCAATGTGGACCTCGAAAAAACGTACAGCGAACTGCTGCACGAGATCAGCGTCATCGAGAGGGAACCCCAGTGGGTGCCTGCTAGCTGGATTAAAGACGACCCCTCTTAGTTTTATCTGCACTGTTGCCTTAACAACTCTTGTTCTCATTTCATTGGCAAGTCATCTGTGAATGTCATTTCAACGACAACAACCGTTTTAAACTTTATCTGGGCCAAAAACAGTAATCTATTATAAATCTCAATATTTGGCAAAAGAACATTTTAAAGTTTTTAATGTTGTTAACAATTAGCAACAAATATTTTTAAGAAAATATTTTTTGCAGTGAAAAAAATTATTAAAAAAATATATATTTAAGAAAAAATGAAAATTCATTTTCTCGTAAGTGTTAAAATATATTTTAAAATAATTTTTCAGTTCCTGTTAGTTTCTCATGGAAAGGTCAATGTTAAATTGAAACATTTTCAAAAGTGTCTTTTTGAACTGCTTCCATTGATTATTATGTTTAATGTTGCAAAGATATATTTTGGAAGTTTTTTGTGACATGACCTAGTAATGAGATAATGTATGAAATGTCATTCGTAGGAACGACGACGATTGCCTAAGAAATGATTAGAACCTTTATCTTTTGAGAATTCCTCAATCAAAATAAAAACTCACATTCTGAAGTTTGTGATTGCAATAATTTTTAATACTCACAAAAACATTTTTTTATTACTGTTGCAATGAATTGTGTACATATATATAAATATATATATTTGTAGCTGAATTTTAATAACATATACTGAATGTGTTTTTATATAAATATGTATAGTGTTTACGAGACACTCAGTTGTTATGGGTCACACACACACTCACTGTTTTTGATAATAGACAATCAAACAAGTTTCATTAAAATAGCTTTTGAATAATTTCTAAGACTTTTAACATTCGTTTAAGCAACTTTTTCTGCCTAACTCTATATCTTGATTATGGGATTTAGAGAGAAGATAAATTGGCATGCCTGAAAAGTATTTAATTGTTAAACTTAACTGCTTTTCCCCTTGATAGAAGAGAAACCTTATTTAAATATACAACAGTGTCTTTTAATTTCAGAACTATTGCACAACGTGCTTGCAGTGTATGAATTAATAATGATAAAGCTGCATCTATTTTTGAAGTGATATTTCATTTCTCTAATGTTTTAAGATTTAAACTTTTACATTTTAATGTATTTATGAATGATTCTTTAATATTGTTCTCTCATTACATTTCACTCTAAAGCCGTCTGAACTTCTGATGTGTTATATTTGTTTTATATTTCTTATGATGTTAATGTGTGATTGTCTATCAGTATTATTATTTACTGTTGATTTTTCTGTTTCAATATAATAAATTTAAAGAAAAATGTTTAATACATCTATTATTGATCCCAGCATATATGTTATAATATTTATTGTAAGTTTTAACTCTGTTGCTTCTATACATGGTTAATTTCTCCTGGACTTGCATTCGGCCAGAGTTCTTAAAAGTTATTAGATATTTTTTGGTTATTTCATGTCTTAAAATAATTACTTTTTGTTCGTTGAATAACTTTTCATTGAACAATGGTGTACTGTGAATGGATCAAAAGGACCGTTTTTGTCCTGGTGTTCAAAATTAAAATGTTTCTAAAATGATTTATCTCCGGAATTCGTAAACAGATTTTGATGAAATTGGTAATGTGTTAATCTAAACACCCGAAAAGAAAAAAAATAGACTACCGATACAATGGGATACTCGCAAGTGAAGTAGTGTGGCGTATCTCGAGCCTGATTGGTTGTTAAAATGTGGCTTTGTTCATGTTAGGAACTGTTCTTTTCATTTTATTTAGGATTAACCCATTCAAGATTCAATTCTCTCAAGTGATACATTCTATAATCCTTCACAATGATATTAATTCCTTCAACCTTTATTTCTTACTTAACACAATGCCGTGTAGAGCATAATTTAATTGTGCACAAAGGCTGACAGGTGCACAAAACTAAAATATATCACATGTTACAATAAAATGCGTAAACAAATAATAAATCTAATTAAGAATTATATTTCAACAAATTCAATGCACCATATATGGCGCTGTATTTCATTAACATTCTAACTTAAGTGAAAAAAAACTTTGACATGCCATTTTGTTTATTGACGATCAGCTGGCGTGGATGTCATAGGTGACGTGTGGGTAAGTTTGATCTTTTCAAAGTGCAAGTACCCTATTCCTATGCATGAACATAGTTACAGAAAGGGAATAAAGTAAATGAGTTGTAAGAAACACTTCACAATCAAGACTGTAAATATGGCAGTTTAGCAATTAGCTCTCCACTCATCGAACAATGTCATAAAATTTTTGTCTCCCCATTTCAAAAAGTGGAAACAATCACATTAAAAGCAGCCAGTTATGAATTCTATTGACAATAAAATTATATGCACTTTATTACTTAAATGACATTGTAATAAATTTTTGAGGAAAAACTATCTAATGGTGCATGCGTTACTTGAGTGGGACGATTCTCATTCAAGGAAATTGCATTTTTGTTTTTGAAACATTCACATTAAAGTCTAAGAAAATTTTTGTAAATTATTTTAAAGGCAGATTCATACTTAAATCTATTTTTTGTTAAAGTGATTTTGAACTTTATTTCTTCGGACCTTCTCTCTTTCACACCGTAATATAACTTACTCCTATTTGTTAAATATATTATCAAATAACTGTCCCAGTGAAACTTAATTCTCTTATTATTATTTGTGAACATTCTGATACTTATTATAATTTTTGTGTTGCATTTGATAAGTTAAAGTCATGAATGTCACAAATCTGCTTTTATTTTTTTTTGGGGGGGGGAATGATATTTTTTTTAAAATAAAGTATTAAATAATTTGCGATTGATTTCCGTCACCTGAGTTATAAACTGACTCTTATAAAATTGCTGTGGATTAACTTTAAACTTAATTGTTGTCAGAAATCTGTCTTGTGCTCTCATCTCTTGAGGATTATCTCTCTCAAAAAAAGAAACATTCACTCTATACCACTGTTGTTGATATATATTTTGTCAAAATTTACATACATCACATAAATGAGTCAAAATTGGATAAATCTTTCACATTTTTTATGTACTCACAACTCTATTATAATTATGCCTATCTGCAGATCATCCCAAGAAAATTCAGTCTCTCTGTACCAAATGCTGTGTCAAGATCTTTTATATGTCTTGCACAAATATGTATGCAATGGGGTGTAGTCTTTCGAAATGATCAGAAATGAATTCGCTTATTTTTCCCCTCAAGAGGTTAATACACAGGTCAGAAAGTGGCAAATTGAATAATGAGTTTATAAGGCCACTCTTTTTTAGTTTCCATATTGTTCACAGATTTCGCCTGTGATGCCATTTAATTCAAAGATTCTATTACACCTTTAGGGAGATTGTCCTACATAAAATTATATTTAAATTTTTATATATATATAATAAATATTATAATATTAATACACGTAATGTGTTTTAACTTAAAATTTTTGAACCATTTTGTTGAATAAGCTTAGAAATTTTCAATCAAGGTTAGAAATTTATTTCTAACCTTGAGGCTTTTTGTGTCAGTCCACCCCCACCCCCCATATTAGCAATATTAGTTTAAATATTTTGAAAAGTCTGATAAACAAGTGTTTTTAACTAACTCTATGCGAAATACTGCATTCACAAGGCATATATCTTTTGCAATAATTTGAGTAACATTTCAATTGCTTATTTTTTGAGCTGCTAGGTTTTTTGTTGATAGTTTGTGGAAAAGAGCTCATTTCTTGATATTCCAGAAACTGTTTTGTGCTTTTCAGATATTCTTATATATTTTTAGAACAGTCATTTTCATTCTTTTGATATAAGATTGATACAAAATGGCTTGAAATGAGTAGCAAAAATGTGTTCACTGACATGTGGCTTGTAAATAACAAAACAGCAATAAGCAAATAACAAAAATCCAGACCTAATTCCGTTCTTTTTCTTTGTCGAAATGAACTTTACAGAATTGTTTGAATGGGAAGGCAAACTAGAGGAAAGTTTTTATAGGACGTTTTCAAAAAATTCTAAATCCATCACTCAATCTATTTTAAAACAATAAGTTAATTTGTTATTTTGTAATTTTTAGGGGTAAAAAAGTGACTTACATTAGTATAAAGAATGTGAGAATTTATTGTTTTACTCATTCGGCTATGTCCTGGTCTCAAAAAGTCTGTTTTTTAAAGGTTGGAAAGATTTCTATACATCTGAAAATGCTTTGATTGGAGATGTTTGATGAACATTCTGAAAAACGAAGAGTTTCTGATTTTAAAAAAAAAGTTTACATGTGTGTATAGAACTTGAAAGTATACATCCTTCCGCATTTTTAATTTTAAAAAAACGTCTCTCTTAATAATAACTATAAACGTTGTTATAGTTTTTAGAAATCCACTCAATTCTTAAATGATAAGTTGTTGCAGGAATACATATATGTCACTGGCAAAGGGGAAAAAAATCTGGCATCGTGTGCAAAATTGACTGGTTAAATAGGGAATGATTAAACATCGTTGTATTGTATACAATGACCCATGAGCAAGGTATGAAATATGATTATAGTTCGTTCACCAGGAGTTGGCACTTGACTTCATCACAAGGTATCCGATACTATTTCGCTATTTTTGGGAGAGAGAGAGATGTGAACAATCCTAAACAAGGTTGCTATTTAGCGATTTTTAAATATATTTAGTTAGCTGAACTAACGAAAGGTATAATAGCTGGTGATAAAGCGAGGTAAGTTACTGAAAAAGAATTCACTGTTTGGCGCGCATTATCGGTTCTCATTTTCAAGTGCGGAGATGTTTCTCCTCTTACTCCCACATTGAAATGAACTCTGCGTCCGAGGAGGTGGAGCCAAGTGCCAACTCCTGGTGAACGACCTATACTTATAATTATGATTTATTGTTAAGTTGAAAGTAGTTTCTTGGTACAAGTTTATGTTTGATTAACCTTTATATTATGAGTGGGGGGGGGGATTTAGCCAGTGCTCATACACAGTTTGAGCATCATTGGCTAAAAACATAGCCTAACACACATGATTGCACAGTTGCGAAAATAATTGCTGAAAAACGTTATTTCATGTGGCCTTAAGAAAGTCACGTTTTTAATTATCTTTAAAGCATAGAAAATTTGTTCTGTCATGTAGGTTTTAAAAAATAGGTTTTCGTTCTTGCACATTCTAGCGCTAAAATTCACTCAACTGACCTAAATTTTTTATTTTATCAATGATATTTACTGTCCTGGAAAATAGATTATTATTTTTCTATTTTTTTTTTTTTTTTTGAAAGAGCCTTGGGATTTTTTTTTTTTTTTTTTCAAAATGATGCAACTTTCTTTTTTTTTTCCTTTGGTTTCTCAGTTGTGAACCAATTTGTAAGAAATGCCCATCAATTTCATATAAATATTTGTAGGATAATATATTATGCATTTAGTAAAATATTTTATTTTCAAAAAAGTCATGCCTTTATTAATTGTATTTCTAGAAAAAAGCTTTTTTGTTAGTGCCTTCAAATGTTCGTGTTGAAGTGTGGAAACGCTATAATTCTCAGCACTTTGTTTCCCTCCTTCAAAATGTTATTTTTTTTTAGCTTAAAAATTCTCTAAATTATATGCACTTAGAAAGGTATATATACTTGAATATTATTATATACGTTTAGAAAAGTTAATTTATTTACATTTCGTTTGAAATTCTTAACATGATTTCGTGCTAAATAAATAAATAGAAAGCGAGGAATGTTATTGTTAAAAAAATTTTACGTTTTAACTGTCGTTAAAGCAACAAAAAGAAATTAGTAATAAACAAATAACAATACAAAAAGTAATAAAATATTTACAATTATAAAAGAACAGCATAATGGATGTGATTTTTTTCAAAAAATTGATGAGGTTGCGTTTTTCACCTTGTCCATCTCTGCGGACTATCCATTGTAATGGAATTTAAGAATTACAATCACATGCATTTTACCGAATCGGAATGTGCTGGGTTACACAGAAGAATTTAACTTTTTCAGGCACATAATATTCAATTTTTGCAGAAGAATTTAAACGAAATGTAGTATGTTAATAAGTGCATAAATTTATGACTATCTCTTCATGAGCACTTGTCTAATGAGTTAACTATTTAGTAGTATACTTTTCTATTTTAAAAAAAAATACTTTATTGTAATTTTCTAAAAATGTCTCATCTAATGTGCATTTGGATATTTAAAAATTTTTACCAATGTCTGGGGCGTAGGGGCAGATTCAATTTCTGTGCCCCTTTTTATAAGTCAAAGGTCATACTTTTTGGGATCATTTTTAGCCTGTGTAAATACTGAAATTAAATTTTTAAATACTGCATTTGGTATTGGATTATAAAATGCAGAGTACAAAAAAAAGTAATAATAAAATAAACAAAATGCCTTGAATAACTTATGATTGTATTTTCAAGCACTAAGATTCAATGGTTCTAAGAGGTGACCATAAATATATTCTAATGAGTGCATACATGAAAACGTACTGTCTGAATAAACATCTTTAATTTCTGAACCTCAAAATAGGGATCCAATGGTTTCGTTGGTGGAAAATTTGAACCCCTCAAAGTAAATTCGACTTCTTGTGTATTTCGCCGTCCTCTCTAGAAATTTTTAAGCGACATGAAAAATTTTGCTCACACTTAATAAATTCATTTATCCGATAATCGCATGCACAAAATCGATACATTTTTATTTAAAAGAAGTTGGAAAAATTCTTAAATTGTAAGGCATACACATTTTAAAGAATATCATTTTATTTGGCGAAATACAAAATTTGCTCTAAATCGGTCGATTCTTTCCACTGAAATCAAATTTCTTTTTAAAAGTTCGATTCCTCAGGAACTATTCGACTGATTATGTACATGGGCTAAGATTTTTCAAACTTTAAATGGTGCTTTTTGTACTAGCATAACGAAACAACTTCATAAATTTTCATCACATTTGATTAAAAGTATGTATGTTACTAATGTAATTTTTTATCAAATTTGAGATGTTGTTGATTACGTCGTTGATGACTATTAAGCATCAATATAAAAGGCGTTTTATACTCAATGTGTCGCCATTTTGTTCAAAATAGTCTCTGGAAGAAAAAAAATCAATCCAAACTTTCATGAAAATGGACATCCTATTCTGGTAAATCCGACAAAAAAGAAATGGTAAAGGAATGGTGGTATTTAAATTCACTTTCTACTGTGTATAACCTTAGCACTCATAAAAAAAATAACAGACCTTGATTTTGAAAGGGGAAAAATCTGTGCATTAGTTAGGCATACTATTTAATATCAGTTGCACCGTTGTGGATAGAGGGGTTATAGATCTTCTTATCTTAGATAGAGGGGGGGGAAAGTGAATGACTTTTCTGTGTTATAATTTATTGAACTCCTAATCGGATTTAATTCGACGAAAAACAAAACTGATATTTCAAATGTGCTGCTGAAAGGAACCCTAAGCCTTATATTTATTTTTGAAAATTTCCGTGATTGAATTAAAATTATTTTCAATGTACTGTACTAATGGATTTAACGAATGTTTCGCAACAATAATCTCCATTACACAAGTTTTCACTGCATCTTTAGTAAATTGTAAATAAAGGAATGGTGCGTCGAAAATATTTATACATTAATATAAATTCCTGAAAATATTTATACAACTGTTCAGATCGATATTCTAATCGCTTTAGTTCGATTTGTGGATGGTCCTCATATTCAACCAATCAAATTTGGATTATTTTACAAATATTAATTCATAATTTTAAATAAAATACAAAGGCCTAACGAGGGCGATATAACATCATTGCTTAATTTTTTTAGAGAATTGAGACTTTTCAATGAAAACATACAGGGTGCGTAGAGTTTTTAAAAATTGCTTAAATGTGCTTTTTTTTTTCCAAAAGAAGATATTTTCTTTACCATGTTGATTTTCGCCACGAAGTATGCTGAAAGACATTGTTCTATTCAACGTTTTCACAATTGATTCAACCCCAATCTATTTCGGCGTACCGTGGGTCCGTAGCGTATTATCGTTTTACACATTGGATGAAATACTTGCGGATCCGCGTATACTTAACTGAATTCAGTGGGAAGGATTTTTGCCCTGCATTTTACAAGAGATTCTTAATTTCAGGCTTTTTTTAACGAAAAATTTTTCTAATTTTCGCTGATTACGAGGACCAACTGAACGTTGTCAATTTTTTCCTCTAATAGAAATAGAAAATTTTATTTCTCTTGTTAATTTCATCGTTGGTGACGCGTCATCGTCATTGGGGCAAGCTAATGGCCTTCTCGAGATATTCTATTTAGAGATCAGTACCATAATCTTTGGGATCACTCTCTAATTAAATATTTTCATGTGGATCCCCAGAGCATTCAAGAATCCCAAAACTTCATGACCTCAAATTTTCCATCACCCTTTTATTCATTAAATTTACAATTTAATTGAGAATTTTAAGCGTAATATTTTTACTTTGCCGACCAATTGCATAAAATTTTTGTAATTTTTTTATTGTACTTTATTACTTTTTTTTGCTTAATACTTTTTATTATATTATTACTTTTAAAATTTTCATTATTCTTAAGTTGTTTTATGAGATAACTCAATGATATTTAGAGGCAAGATTTTTAAAAAGTATGAAGTGAGGGGCTTTTAATATTTTAAATGCAGCAAAAAAAAATCTTATCTTTAGTTATGTAAAAAAAAAAAATTTGATTTGTTGTTCAAAAAACTTTATTTCATCTCTTAATGATTTTATTTAAAACCAATTGAAATAAAAAATTCAATTATCTCAGATTTGTTTAAAATTAAGAAGGTAGGGTAAAAATGTTTTGTTTCAACGCTCATTGTATTTACATTTTTAAATTATTTAAAACATTTTTAAACATTTCATTAAAGAAATTTAAATACTGAACCAAGTAACAAATAATAATAAACATTTTTAGGGGCCTTTCACTAATTTGCATTTGTAATATGAATTTATAATGTTTTTTTTTTAGTTTGCTTAATTCTTTACATATCTTTATAAATTCGGTATGATCTACAATATTAAACTTGTTAATGTTTTGTGGAATGCTTTTATGAATAACTCTTATTTAAATTTAAAAAATAGCTCGATAACCTTTTTAAATAATAGTTAAATTAATTATAATTTTAAATTAATTATTTTACGTAATTAAATAAAGTAATTATTAATTTAAAAATACAATGAGCCACTTAATATTGAATATCTTTAAAATTGTGTATAAATTGTTTTTATGGTGGCTAATATAATAAAAAAAAAAGAGTTATTTGTCAGAAACTAGTTATTTTATCATGATCATGTTAAGGATATTATTTTGCATCTTGTTAATGTTTTTATGAAGAATTTTCAACAATAGAAAGAAGAAAAATTTTTGATTAGTGCACAGATCCTAAATACAGAGTTGAGATTTTGATGTCAAAAATTGGTTTTTGATTAGTGCACAGATCCTAAATACAGAGTTGAGATTTTGATGTCAAAAACTGGTTTTTGATTTGACATCTTAAAAAACTTGTCGAAAAGTGTCAAAATCTGATAAAAACTGTCAAAAACCTGGGACAAATTTCTTTATTAATATTGGAGTCATTTTATAAGACATTATAAGTTATATTTAGTAATTATAATTTATATTATTGCATCATTTAAAAAAAATGTAGCCAAAATCTTTAAATTATTAATTTGTTTTTCTAAAAGGTTCTCTTAATACAGTGTTTCCCAAAGTGTGGTACGCGTACCCCCAGGGGTACGCGTTCCTATGCAAAACATCTTGCAACAAACGAAAATTTCAAAAATTTTTATTTAAAAACAAAGCTAGCCATGAAAATTACGATTACGTATTTTTCTATTGGCTATTTTTTGCAATTTTTTATTAGTGGTACACAGCGTTACGAAAAATTTAGAAAGGGTGCACAGAAGTCATAAGTTTGGGAAACACTGTCTTAATATATTACAAGTAATAACTATGAGTTGTTAATTATTATGAATCTAAATATTGATTTTAATTATTTATACCACAATTTAGGCAAATTTTTTAGATTAAGTAAAACTAAAGTAGTCGCCAATAATTGTCTGATCTCAATTTATAAAAAAATTATCAGGTTCTGTTAAATGAGGTTTTGGGGGGAAATTCAGGCAGCCAAAGGAAAATTGTCATCCTAAAAAAATTCCTACCAAATTTTTTATTGTTAAAAAATGTGTCACTTTGCAAATTTTTCCTTTTTGAAAAACATTAAATATCAATCTGTGTATCAATAGTTGGAAATCCTTAAGTTTATAAGTGGGACTTGGAATTTAATAAATTATTACTATTTTAACATAATATTTTTTCCAAAAATATTTTTTTTAAATTGTTGTTCTAAAAGAAAAATTTGGGGGGAAATTTCAGTAAAAAAAAGAAGGAATTTTGTAAACTAGGAAATATTAGAGACTGAGAATTTTCTTCACTCCTGTATATATGTACATGACCTTTTTCAATAAATATAATATATTCCTTGATAAGTAAACTAATTGTAATTTACAAAAAATATAAATGCTTGTTTAAATGAGTTAATAATTTTTTAATTCAATCCATTCAAGGGTTTAATTAAGTTACCATCCATATTTAGTTCAGTTATTAGAATAAATTTCCTAATTATATGTTATTTTATAATGTTTCAATAGTTTAGTAGGTCAACGTTCTAGTCTATACAGCTAGCTGAGCATCCATTGAAAGAGCAGTATCAAATTTCGATTTTATTCATACAAAACTGAAAAATGAAGTTTGAGTACTGAGGGCGTTTTTTGTAATTTGCTTGGTTTCTGGAAAGGAGGAGTTAAAATGGAAGTAAATTTGTTTTTGTACTTTATTTTTAATAATTAAGGTGACAAGGGACTTTCAAAGAAGCAAAAATTTGTCAAAAAATCGATATTTTATATTTTTGAAATTTAGGCATTTAACTGAACATTTTGAAAAAAATATTTCTGGAATAAGAGCAAAATTGATGAAGTTATGGCCATTTCAGTTTTGACCACGCCCCTTTTTTTACCTTTTTTTGTCTGCAGGTAACTGTTAAAATTAGTTTAGTTTAAAATTAATTTAAAATTAGATGACTATTTTGTTAATTTTTTAAAAAAAATTTAAAGTATGTAATTATTAAACTAGTTCATTAGACAATATTTATAGGTATTTATATTAAAAACAAGAAATATTTGTTCAGATGTAAAATTTGCAATGAAAAAGTACTAAAAGTCATTTTTCTCAAAATGTCTTTTTTGAGAAATTTACAATTTTCAAACTGTTACAGCGTAATGAATTTTCATTCTATTGACCTGAGAATTTAATGCTATATATTTATGAATATTATTAACATTTTGTAGGAAAAGTTTTTTGAATTAAGTGAATAGTATTTTTTTTATACATGATATTTTATAGAGGTATCATGATTTTTTCCTAAAAATGTAGGTTTTTTACTGTTTTTTTAATGTTATTTGTTTCTATAATAAAAAATAAAAAAAGTACTTCCAACAATTTTTTCAATATTACCTAATATGTAATATTTTAAAAGAATTTTGTCATTTTGACAAAATTTCAGATGCGAGGAGTAATATAAAAAAACATAAAAAATTGAAAAATTTAAATTTTTTAACTTCTTAAATTTTGAAATATTTTTTTGAAATTTTGTATAAAAGTTGTTTTTAGCAATATAAATGTATCCTGAAAATTTCAAGCAAATCCCTTTATAATTTCAAAAAAAAAAAAAAAATTTGAAAGCCCTTTGTCGCCTTAAACAAATTAAGGGATTGGATAAATTGCAATTTTACACATTTTTATTCATAAATATTTAATATTTCCTACACCAAAATTTGGGTTTTTGACAGTAATTTTCAAAACAGAAAGAGTTTTACGTTAAAATATTTCAAGAACATAAATTGTTGGAACACTTGTAATTTTACGTATATGTTAATTTAATACTTCATATTTATTATAGCCAATAATTATCCTAAATATGGTCAAAGAAAATATCTTAAGTCAAGCCTAATAAAAAGAAAAACAAAAGTGTTACTCTATAAATGTCTTATACGATCGGTGCTTACATACGCATGTGAGACCTGGACAATGACCCGTAGAGATGAAAATATGATAGCTAGATTTGAGAGAAAAATACTGCGAAGCATTTTTGGTGGAATAAGTAAATACGGTACCTGGTTCAGAAGGTCAAACACGGAACCTTACAAAGCATATAAAGGACCTGATGTCATTAAATTTATCAAAATTCAAAGGATTAAATGGGCAGGCCACATTATAAGAATGGAGATAGCAGGACAACCAAAAAAAGTTTTCAGTGCCAGGCCAATAGGTACAAGAAAAAGAGGACGGCCAAACCTAAGATTTTTAGACTGCCTTGAAAAGGATCTTCAAGTTTTAAAGATAATAAACTGGAGAACCTTGGCTAAGGGAAGAATGTCTTGGTATAGGCTTGTTGAGAAGGCTAAGGCCCATCTTGGGCTGCCGTGCCAATGAGAAGAAGAAGAGAATAATTATCCTTATCCCAAACTTTTGGATTTTTGACAATAGTCTAGAGATTTTTTTTTTTTTGACATGATGGTTAAAATCGCCAATTGTCAAAAACTTGGCCTAATTATGATACTTTTTTTAAGTGCTTAAAAATATTTTTTGAGTGCTTGAAGAGCGCTTATTTTTTGTTGAAAAATTTGACTACGCACCCCGATATAGTCATTGTTTGAATCTTACAATTGTGGAATTTTTATAAACCTGACCGAAAGAAACAAAACAAAAACAAAATATTTCTCACTAAACCGATCAGTGGTTTGTTCTAGTTGTAAAGATTCTATTACTAAAGGACGTCTATAAAATAATACACAATTGATTTCAGTTTCGTGACTTGATTAATTTTTTTATTCAAGTTTCATAAGTTAAGTGACGTTGAATTTTACATTTATTTAAAAGATCTTAGATTGATTCCATCATTAATTTTTTAGCTGCTTTGTACTACAACTCTGCGTTATTAAATGGCCCCTATTTATATCATACTATAAAGTTAATTGACTTTAAACAAATAATAATGATTGCGGCATTTATAAAAGTTGAAATAATTGTAAGTATTGGATAGAAATAAACATGGTTACTACAAGCTTTCATTTAAATGCCTTTCACAACTTTATTGGCCACAACTTTATTAAATGCCTATCACAACTTTATGATGTCTAATCTAATGATTCGCTTACGTTATGTATGTTCCATATTATGTATTGGCAAAAGTAAACACTTTATTATAGTATCATAATTATGGTGTAAATTTTGTTTATTGTCTTTGCACCAATATAAGGAAAATCATCCTTATTCATTATTAAAATTAACAAACACGACCACATTTATAACTTCAAAAACATATATTGACAAAATAAGATATTAGATCATTCCTTTAACAGAGAGGAACAGTTTTTCTTTACGCATTCATTTTTTTCCTTAACATTGAAAAGCCTAAAAAAATTCAAATTGTCAATGAATGCGTAATTGCTAAGGGAGGCTTAGGAGCATGAGAAGAGATTCAAAATTTAGATACAGCTAACCCCGCGTTTATTAATAATAAATCTGGCTACAATTTTACCACTCAAAACACCGTAAAAATGTAATATTTTGTGGTTAGAGAAATAAAGCATCTAAAACATGAAGTAAAATTTTGATACTCGATTAATCGCGACTCTGAATATACTTGTAATTGAATTAAAAATTTTAATTGTTAAAAATAGTGCTAATAAAAGTATTTATTAGCTTTTTACAGAATATGATGAAAATGAAATAATTGATTTAATTTAATTATAACTGGATTAAGGATGAGTGAAAATTTTAAATCTATGAAATTAAAGAAATTTTAAAAATTATGGCACCTGTCACTCTCCATATCGCGATAACCCTATCCAAATTTTCTCAATCAGTTTTCTATTTAATCCCCGAACACGATATATTCATGACTCATTCATACGTTATTGTTTTGATTTTTAAAAAATTCTGTCAATTAGAAAAAAAAATGAATATAAGAATTATTAGATTGTTGTAGTTCATTTACGTCGCACTAGAGCTGCACAATGGGCTATTGGCGACGGTCTGGGAAACATCCCTGAGGAAGATCCGAAGACATGCCATCACAATTTTGATCCTCTGCAGAGGGGATGGCACCCCCGCTTCGATAGCCCGACGACCTGCACGCGAAGTCGAGCACTTTACGGTAGAACAGCTTAACGAGGACCAATACCGCACACCCTCGGTCCCTACGCAGACTGATCCAAGTGGTCACCCACCCGCACACTGACCGTAGCCAGTGATGCTTGACTTCGGTGATCTGCTGGGAACCGTGTCTTAACGATCAGTCCACTGCTGGACTAAGAATTATTAGAAATAAGTTACTTCTAAATTACATGTGTCATAAGAGTTCCCTATTTGGTTGTGGAATCAGAAATCTCGACTCTTTAAATAAAGTTCCTTAGGAGCTGCGAATAGCCAAAGAAATATTACTAATTATTTTGAAAATGTGAAGAAATAAGTTTTTTAATTGTTTAAGGAATATATATCAGACCGTTGAATTCACGGGTCTGTAGCGGCTTCTAACTAAGTTCTGAATTTGTTTTTGGTTTATGCTTAAGCTAAAAATGAATAAAATAAGCTCAAATGTAGTTTTCAAAAAATAAAGTCATAGTTAACGATGAATATGTTTATCAGAGAAACATTTTTAGTCTTGAATTTGGTTATTTTATTTTGAATGGAGAAATACTATGGCAGTTTTTTTTTTATAAATGCATTTTCTTTTTATAATTAATTCAATATAGTGTGGGTTTCTTATTTGAATTTTGCTTTTTTTTTTTGACATTTTACTTTAATAATTTCATAAAAGTAACCGAAATATTAAGTAAACTTTAGATTATTGGCTGAATATAAATACGTTTCAAAAATCATTACTGGTTAAAAAGGTCCTCTGTGTCCCTGCCACGGAAAATACCTTTTGGGAACCACTGTTAAATGAAGGCATGTTTCAATGTATTTATTTTATTCCCTCTGAGATTGTTCTCACCTTATATTAATGCCATAAGCTGATTGAAAAATCCAACAGTTCCCTGTGCGAAGCATTTTTCTATTCTGCCTGTTAGTTTTTAGTCTAATTAAAACCAAACTTTAATCTAGGTTTCATCAACCTTATGAGTCAGAGGGCCGCATACAGACAAATCCCGTAGGCCACACATCTGCTACGTAATATAATAGTCAAGAAATTTTGTTAGCCGGAGGGAAATGAAAGTTAATTTTGGAGTATGATTTATGAATTCTAATGTGTTTGTATTGTGTTAAAATTTGAATTGATTTTATGCATTTTTGTTGTTGTTTGTAACAAGCAGAATATCATTTTTTAGAGATACTATGAAAAACTGCTGCAAGGAAAGGAAGAAAAAAAAGCTAGTTACATTCTAAAAATTAATTATAAGAGGGGTGAATGCAACTGCTTAGTTTTTTCTGAACAAAATCTGGTGAATCTGAAACAAATCAGGTCAGTTGAACGTAACAGTTGTATGAGAGTCCATTGCAGCAAATCTTGATTAATAATATAATATATTGTTAGTCTATGTGGTCTTGTCATGGTGATTAGAAGACGCTTTTATAATTAGTAGTCTGAAACACAGCGTCAAAATCATAAAAAGGGCTCACTCTGTGTTGGACTCTTTCGGGAAAATCGAATTGTATGTTCACGGGATTTCAGTTTATACGTTTTTAATATTGAAAATGTGCATTATGAATTTTGTAAAACGCTACTTATTTTATTTATCGGAATTCAAAAAAAATTAGTTTGAAGATGTTAATTATTTTATACAATTTAATTTTATTTCCTTTCATTCACTCTACTCTTTGCATTCCATATAATTCTTTTTAGAACTCATATAAAAACACTTTGTAGCTTAAATCTGAACTTGCAATTTTTATTGTGCATTATATATAGTGGAGGGCTTCCAATATGTTAGTGGAATGATAAATAAAGCAATTTTTTTCCATTGAATCTGATTTCATTCATTTTTATTTATTTATTATGCTCATTTTATAAAGCTTTACTTGAAACAATTGTAATGGATTTCTCAAATAAGTTTATGTTACCGAAAGGTTGTATTTGGTTATTTCGATCATTCCAAAGATTTAAAACTAGTTTTCTTCAAATTTTTGGTGTTAAACGAGTGTATCACTCATCATAACTAATTTCTAATACGCATTTGATTTTAAAATGCTGGTTTTAAATAGTGTATAAGTGAGCTGATTCCAAGGTTTGTACACTTGAGTTTTCGTGGATGAAGATAGTAAAAGTCTACAAGTTGTCCGAAAAGCATGGAAAGAATCAGATATCACGAGAGAGCCGTGGTGGCTCAGGAGATAGAGCGCTTCCCTTCCAATGAGGTGAACTGGATTCAATCCAATGGTATCAATTATAATATGGCGAATAATAATATCCCCAAAACGTTATTTTTTCTCCATTTACTTTGCTTTTTAGTAGATAGGATACGTTTTTATTTCAATTAATGCATGTAATCGAACCATAGTGGCTCAGGGCATAGAGCGTTCGCCTTTCAATGAGGTGAACCAGGCTTTAATCCTAGCAATGGCTGGTCGATACGAATTTCGCACCCGACTCGCCTCGACCACAATGCTGACGTAAAATATAATCAGTGGTAGACGGATCAGGGGTTAGAGCCCCTTTGCCGTCAGGCTAACTTTGGCAGATTTCCGTGGTTTTCCTCTCCATGTAATGTAAATGCTGGTCAGTTCCATGAAAAAGTCCCCACAAAGACAAAGACTCGAACCGGGAGTTCTCTTGTCTTCTGGATTGAGTTCAAAATGACAAGGCTACGGAGTTGAACATTAGCAGTCGTATATCCAAAAATTGGGTCGGTTGTTCAACAACGGTTGTACATTAAAATATCACGAGAGAGCTCAGGGGACAGAACCTTGCCTTCCAATAAGGTGAACAGGGTTCGAATACCAGCAATGGCTGGTCGACGCGAATTCCACACCCGGCTCGCACCGATCACAGTGCTGACGTGTAAAAATATTCTCAGAAGGTCGATGGAAACCGAGTCTGGAGCTTCAAATTTTCTCTTATTGAATGCGTCTTTTGAAAACATTTTCAGCTTAAATTTTTGATCCTATGTGTATTTCTTGAGATTTCCATACTCTTTGGACACTTTGTATATAAATGTATCATAAGATATTGATAGACACGCCATTTCAAACTATACAAAGTCGTCACATTCATTCCGGCATATCTGAATACAAATTAAAGTAAGTATACCTGAAAACTTTTCCACTTCTGTTTATAAACTACCCGTTCTTTGTAGAGAGTGAAAAAATAAAGGTAAATAATCTGCGACCACGGCAATGACACAAAACATTTCCATGCTCAATTAATAGAAACTAAATAAATAACAAAATTTTTATTTTTTGGGTGATCCAAATTCCTTCATTCTTTGAAAAGTAAACAATCAACTTTTTGCAGTTCATGGTTATTACGTGGCGTCATTATTCTTTATTTAATAACAATTCTTTATCAATACTTTAAATAATTCTAACATAAAAAAGAAAAACAATAAAAAAGTTACAATTTTAAAGAATAATAAACTCTCACAATTCTCTATTTACAGGGAACATTCAATGTTGTTTGCTTAAAGTGCACCACTTTATTAGATTCTTAATTTCCAAAATGTATATTTCATATAAACTTTCATTTCTCGATGAAAATGTTACAATATATGAATTCAGTGGAAAATATTTTGTATAAAAATGAAAAGTTTGTTTTAATTCAACGCGAAATCGTATGTTAATAACAAAAATATGCTATCAACTCTTCTTCTATCATTTATTAAACTGGCTATTTTCGAATAGCAGTGTCAGAAATTCTTGGAGCAGGACTCAAGGAAATTGACTCATCATTATTTGTTGCCTTTCACAGTGGATCATTTTTTGTTGAAGTTTATCTCATCCACTAGATTCAGTATCATTTGGCTGCTCGGTTTGTTAAAATTTACCATAATCGATGCAATTTCAATCCGAATAAGTTTTTGTAAAAACCCTATTTCTATTTTAGCTTATTTGTTATTTATTTTCAGTGGCATCTATTACCAAAATTATTATGAAGCATCATTAGTGACAATAATAGATTTTTTACGGTTTTCCTTTTCTCCATTCTTATTGACTTTCACTTCATAACTGTAGATTTTATTTCAATTATTGTTGGTTTCAGATTACTAAGTTTTAAAGAAATGTGCTTCAAAGGCTTCACTCTATGAGCAAAATAAATGCGTTTTTATTTTTTTTTCATAGAGTGAAGCTTTTACATAGGGAATTCGTTGTTCAGATAACTTTAGAAATGGTTGTCCTCGCGTGTACCTGACATTACGAATTAACGATAAAGAAAGTGCCATGAACTCCTCTTTTAATTATAAAGAGCTGTACAAAAACAAGCATTATATTTTAAATATTTGAAAAAGGGAAAAACATAATCGTCTACATTATAACAATGGCTAATGCTAAACTAGTGAGAAAAATGCATTTTTCAGACATTTCTTCCAAAAGGGCTGATTGAAATGTTTGAACGATTTTAAGAAGGGCAACTAAAATTGCCTGCTGCCTTTATTTTTGGGACCCTAGCGCAGGCGGTTCAAGAAATGTAAGAGGGACACACACGGAAAAACTCTTCCTCTTACTATTATCGGTAAAAGAAAGGACTTTATTTTATTCAGTTCTTAAAGGAAGAAGAATTTTTCCGTCGATATTCAGCCATGAGAAGCAGGATAAATATTAAATAAATAAGTTCAAAAAGAGTGAATAGGAAAGATTCTATGAAAATTCTTTTGGGATTTAAGAAACGATACAACCTGTTTAAACAAAAAGAACGAAATTCGTGTTTTAGAAAGAAGATGATTACCAATTCAACTCGATTAGTAGTCACATTATTTTACTCTTGTTTTTGTACAAACAAGAGTTCGTGTTTGTTTCTTGAGTCTTTACAATGATTCATTCTATGACTCTCATGTTTATGAATGGCAGCCAGTCCACATGTCGTGGTCATTTATTTCATTAAGTTTTTGTCTTTAAATGTTCCACTTGTTTTTGTACAATTTTCAAGAAGCGATTAATGTCTTTATTCAGCATGGCCGATTCAGTCTCCGTGGCCATAATGATACGCGAGAGATTGTTAGCGATAGAGTTGAGTTGTCTGATCTTGGTGCCCGTGATGATTCTGGAGTCAAAAATCCGCTTCCAAGCTCCAGTCATGTAATAGAGAGATGTTACAAGTAGAAGAACAGTCGCCGAGTAGAGGGGAAGCAACAGACTTCCACGCATTCCTTTAATTCATATTTTTTTGAATGTCTTCTTCTTTTGTCTAAAAGGATTAGAATAAAAAAAGTTTTGAGGGCAACACCTACTAGAAAAGAGAATAATTATAAGTTTCAAAACTCATTATTGGTTTAAAAATTTTTTTTCAAACTCTCGGAATTCATGCGACCCTCCCACGGAACCATAGAGTTCCGCGGAACACTTTTTGGGAACCGCTGCTTTAGTAGACGGAGTGCTGTAACATCTTTCATATCACCCCCCCCCCCCAAGTGCAGTTTAGTAGTGCGAAAGTCGACTCCATTCTTAATTTTCCCCACTGTGCGCAGTTATTTACGTTCCTTCGGACTACTGAAAAGGTTCGTGCAAAGGCCTTCTCTTTTCCAGGAGGTGTTGCGCAGGACTTATTATTATCAATAATAAAAATAAAATTATCAATTATTCTGAATATTTTATAATATTCTGATAATTACTTTGTTTCTAACTTGTTTTCTTAAAGTTTTTTCCATTTAGAAATGTTCATCCTATTTCGAGAAATGTTTCAAATGAAATGCCATCATTTTATTAATACTAACAGTTTTTTTTTTTTTTTTAATCTTTTAAAAAAAGAGGCCAGCTGCAAGATTTCCTATAGGTTTAATATTTGTTTCATCAACGCTTTGAAATCAGACATAAATACACACCATTTTTAGAATTCCTAAATGTTTACCCATTTCTTCCATATTTTCTATTTACCTGTCATGATTGTATATGACCTGAAATTATTTCATCCGTCATTATTGTCTCATTCTCAGGCCCCATTTTAAAATGTCCTTTGAGCGTGCTCGGACATGATCACCAGCCCTCAAACTTGTTTTCTGATCTCTTTTACGCAATTCGCTTTTCTCAACACTGGTTACTTACGTATTTTGTTTACAAAAACGGTGGTATACTCTTTGTGAAATAAAGTTTTTAAAACATAAAACTTTATGCAGCATCCGGTGAAACCTTGTTACTGTGAATGACTGAAATGGGTGACAATCACATGGTGACGTTGGGTAAATGTTCGAAATTTATACTAGATCTAGTGAAGTGCCCGATATACATTTGCCCGGTACTCCGAAAACTGATGTTTCTCCTAATCTATCCTCAGTAGATATTAAAATATCGAATATAATATCAGCGAATAAATTAATATCCAATCGGATATAACAAATATTTCGGACATTCAGCAAAGCGACTTTGTTGACATTCACCAGTGAAAGTCGACATTTTCCTGATTTCGGTCATTCATGGTAACATATGTACAGTTCGATTCTATTCCGTTTCGGCAGGCCTATAACCATCCCACTTATGGTTAGGTACCTAATTACCACAATTAATTATGCATCTCCGTTGTCAATAATAGTGTGCTGATATTTTTTTTAAGAAACGCAATAATTTCTCTTAAAATGCGTATGATATATAATGGTTGGGAAATAAGGAAAATTTTGCTGAATATTAGTTAGTCATCACCGTTCATTTTTTTTAAAGCTAATTATTGACAAAGGGGGAGATTTTCTAAAATGACTTCTCAAAGTGGTAAAATGAAAATTTTGATTTAATAATTAAGCTACACTATTCAACATAAGTCTCAAAAGAGTAGACTATTCTGAAAAATTTAGAAACACGAAATGACTGCTTTAAAAGAAATTATTAGTGCAAAAGGCTTCTTTATGAATTTTAGATCGAAATCAATAAAAATGGAGTATTTTAAAAACGAAATAAAATGTAAGTACAGCTAATTCTTTGCCATTCAGGTGTAAGCAACTTAGTTTTAAAAAAGTTGTTTTACTGGATGATTCCACTGACGATGCACATTAGCCTGTTTAGGTATGTCACTTATAGGTATTACTTTGCTTCTCATGCTTATGACTGCTTATTCACTTGATATTTCCGTTTTTGCTGCCAACGCGCAGTTCTCTTAAAAATATATATGTCACGGCGAAAGACCGAAATCGGTGGTTGTTGACTTTCACCGGTGAATGTCGACAAACACCAAATACTTCGGTGAAAGATCGAATATTTCATTACATTCTTGTACATTCGGACCCTCACCGTTGTATGTCGACAATCACAGATATGCTTTGGTGAATGTCCGAAATATTTATTACATTCGATTTGATATGAATTTATTCGTGGATATAATTACATTTATTCGATATTTTAACCCTACACTGATGTTTTTTTAAGGTTAAGTGCGACTGCCCGGTATACATTTGCCCGATACTCCAAACACTGATGTTTCTTCTATACTATCGTCAGTAAGAATTAAAATATAGAATAGATATAAATATATCAAGTAAATATAATAATATTAACGAATAAATTAATATAAAATTGGATATAACAAATATTTCGGACATTCACCAAAGCGACTATGTGATTGTTGACATTCACCGGTGAGAATCAGAAATAAGGGTATTGAGCAAATATTTCGGACATACACCAAGCGACTACGTGAATGTTGACATTCACAGGTGAATGTAGACATTCTCCAGATTTCGGTGTTTCACCGTAACATATACATAAGCGTCAGTATATTTAATATAAACACTCTGCCAAATGCAGACAATGGAATCTCAATCAAGAGATTATTTCGCAAATTAAACACTTCAATTCAAAATTAAAAGAGACATTACGTGCTCGTTATGCATCGTCGTCCAGTAATCTGGAATTGTTAAGTAACCCATCTGATAAATAAATAAAGGTTTGCATAGAAGCCGCTACCTTCATTTACATTCTGCGTGTCAGACAGTTTGGTCACGCTCACGTGATGTGTTAGAAGGTAAAAGAAAAACCAATTACCAAGATTGATTTCAGGGCGAGCGAAGCGTGGTAAATGGTAACCGTCCTCCAAACTGGACGTTTTTCGGACTTACGGCGATGGGACATTGTCGAACATTATGAACATCGATCCATGTTTAATTTGATTGTTGATTGATAACTATGGTCACGATCTCGGCTACAATGAAGAATATTTATTAGAATGGATCGTTAAAAAGAGTTATTCTTCTTCATCCAAAGCTTTATAAAAGAATAGTTAATATAGAGTTGCAGCAGGAAAAAAAAATACTGCATTTTTTTCTCTCGATAGTTTAATTGCGAGTGCCGAAAATCGTATGTTGAAGCTAAAGTACGCACAATTCTTAATTGGAACTTTACACGCAAGTTCCAATTAAGAATTACAAGTAAGAATTAGTAAACACTAGTGAAGAAATTGTGATGCTAGTCTTTTCCATCAAAAATGCGCAGTTTGTGCATTTTAATAATTTTTCTTCATAATATAGAATTATTATAAATATTTTATAATATTCAGAAAATTATTTCATTTCTCTCTTATTTCTTAACATTTTTCTAAAATGAAGACCTTCTTGAACACCTTAAAATATTTATCCTATTACCCATAAAATGTTTATCAATTAAAATGCCTTACATTATTTATATTAATAATATGGATGAAATATAATCGTTTTTGAAAAGTGGCCACCATAAAAAATACTACAACTGGCCTGTAACAAAATTTCCTAATTTTCTCTACATTCAAGCGCTTGATTTATGATGGATCCGATTTTCCTCGTTGAACAAAACTCGTCATAAAGTGTTTTTGTTTAAATTAATATAAATGTCTCACTTAAATAACACTATATTGAAACTGTTTTTTCCATTTGAATGAATTTAAGAAAAATAGATAAGCAGTAAGTGAAGTAAGCTTTATGCAAGAAGCAGTGTGTTCTTCTCCCAAATAATCTCTATTTTTAAGAAGTGATCTACTATTTTAATCCAAAAGCTGATATTCTTTTATACTAAGTTACAATAATCATTACTTATCTACTTAAGATATTAGTATTCATCAAAGCAAAGTATTTATTCAGTTATTTAGATGTTATCCATTTTTAAACATACCATCAGTTTATTTAAAATCGTACATACCGATCTCTTAGGTGGAGGGAAAGTAAGCATTTCAATACCTTATGACACTTTAGATCAGTACAAAATTATTCCATTTCATGGTGATTAGATAAAATGATGCAAAAGAAAATTAGCTCTTCTTATTATAGAGACGTTCTTGCTTAAAAGAAAAGAAAGAAAAAATAAACGAATCATGTGAAAAAGTACGATAGACAAAATAACTAAAATAGGCCCTGAAGATTCTAGAATAGTATTTCTAATTTATGAAAATGTTTTATGTAAAATCAAATTAGAGGCATTAGCTTTAGATAGTGGTCACCATTAGATAATACCATGAAGTAAATTGTTTTGGTACTAATAATTTACGAATTGTAAGAGGTAGAAGATCGGTTTTGTGGCAAACGATACAGGACGGGTATTCCAAATCAGCGGCGGGTTTTCGTCACCTGATCATCGAAAGACATCGTCTTCACAGAACCCTTTTGCGGTAGTATATCTGCTCCGTGGTCGTATATCCATCATCCCCTTCATTGTCAATTATGGAAGTGAAGGCTGGTGACCTTGATTCATTCATTGATTAAACCCAATCATTTGAAGATTGGCACTTAGTACAGGAAAATACGATCGTTAGAATAAAAGTTACTCAGGCTGATTTTTTTGTTTTTGTTTTTCTGACTTGTAGTATTATTAAAAAAGTTTAGTATTCATTTAACTTCTTCAGCATCCCTTCACGTGGTGAATAAAAAATCGTATAATATGAAAATATTTTCTTAAAGATGTTTTCAGGCGTTTTAACATCAACATTTTTAGCAAATTTTTAAAAAAAATATTAAGAAAAAATCTGCATAAGAAAATAGAATGAAGGTGTGATTATCATATTTCAGTTGTTTCATTGTAGCATTTTATGTTTTAAAGTCATTGACATAAGTGACTCCATAAAAAGGCAAAAGTTATCCCAGATAAACGCTTACAACAACTATTGTTTTGAGACAGGATCTGAGAAAATGTTGAATACTTTTAGAAGTTCTGAGAAAGGTGTCATAAAATACATTTTCATGTTTTTTTTATGTCAATTTATTAGCTCTACCCATTATTTAATTTAAAACACTTTTTTTACTTTTTAATTTTATGAAAATTTCAGGACGCAATCGTGGTAGACCCATTCCTTCAATCTTTATTCTTTTGTAAACATTACTTTGCCCTCCCATCTCAAAAAAAAAAGGAGAAAAAAATTCACACACATAACTGACAAGTTTTTCTGCTAAACAAACAACGTATTTATTTTTTTCTTAATTATTCATTAAATTGTTCTTTTATCATTCTTTTATCACTGAACCAATTCAACTTTAGAATAAATAAATAAAAACATTTGAATGAGGTGGTAAAGATGAAATCAAAAATTGAGATGAAACGTTGGAAAATTTTATAACTTATTGTATTATTTTAATCTTAAATCCCGATAAAATATAATTTTTGCTTTAATATTGTTCATCATTTCTTGGGAAACAAACCAAACTTTTGTTTTCCAATTCTATCTCAGTTTATTTATTACGAAACGAAAATTGGATAGAAGCACAGTCATCTGATATAATTATAACTCTGCATAATTAATATCGTTTTGGCTGATGTATTTTTTACCTTTGGCGTGTTTTATGACTTACGCGCCTTACTCTCTCTTGACAGAATTAAAAGAAATATGGTATTATTTTGCAGGGAATTTTTAAATGATTAATTATCGTATTATGTTTGTTGTAGTATTAGAAAAGATGAAAATGTTTTTTAATTCTACTTCCTGCGTGCTTTGCTCACCAAGCGTTGCGTCTTTGCTCTTTCCTCCCTTAAAAGTCGATATCTTAAAAAAAAATCATTTTGCTTAGTTGTTAATTAAGATGATTAAAAATGAAGTCAAAATGGTGAGTTCATAATATTAACAAAATTTCTTTCATAAAATCATTCACATAATTGTATAATCTTATATAATTATGTATAATATTTTTATGAAAGAAATATTTTGTTAATATCGTTGTCTGTGAGCTTTTTAGTCTGGGCATAACTCGAAATGTTTGTTTAAGAAAATGAACACACCATTTTGACTTCCTTTTTAAATCTTCGCTTATGAAAACAGTTCTGCCTTTGAAGAATAAACATATAGGTCCAAATAAATTCGTTTTGCAATGTCGTTCATTTATCTAAATCATTTCGTACATTTCTTTTAAATGAGTCTTTTTTTTTAAAAAAACTTAAAAGGTTGTTTTTAAAAGGTTTTCACGGTTCCTATAACTTTATAATAGTGACATCGTGCGATCGTTCAGTGTTCTGAACACGAAGATATCATCTGAAAAGTTACGTCTGTATTATACCTCCGATCACGAAGTCTGGAACTTTATCTCGTCATCCTGATGCTTAGTGTTTAAATAAGTAAGAACGAAATTCCTTGTTTAGTTGTTAAATTTAGGTTGAAAAGGCGCATTTGTCCATTTTCTTAAATACGCATTTTGAGTCGTACCCATTTCTTAAACACACATTAACGAAATGGACGATTACCTGGATTTGAAGAATAACCCACTGAACTGGGGCGTTTTTTAATAGTCTCAATTCTTTTGCTCATACTGTATCATACAAGGTTATCTTTATGTGTTGTAAACAAAATAGATTACTTCTTATTGTGTTTATAAAGGAAATAAAAGTTTATAAAAGAAAATAGCCTTTTCAGTCTATCCATTCTGTAATTATATTTCAATACCTTAAAGTACATTGTATTTTTACAACACATTTAACAGTTGATAATTCTTGAACGCATACTCAAATCTTAATTTTTTTTTTTTATACCATTGCATTTCTTCAACATTTTCCACACACTTTCGTCATTTTAAGTTTCTAAGTCTGATAGTATTTTAAGTAGCAAAATAAAATGAAACGCAGAACAAAAAGATGCGAGAAAAATTCTCTAAAAAAATCACTTAAAACGACAATCACTCTTAAACAAATTGAAATTTCAAGAAAAAGAAGAAGAAAAAAAACTGAGTTTAGTTCATAAATGAAAATGGCTCTTTCAAACTCTGTAGTTGTATTCCTGCAAGTCAGCGCTTCAATGATGCTCACCATTTAATGGATCGATTGTTATTTCTATTTTTTTTTTATTCCTTCGTACTCCTTACCCCACATACCTGATTTCATTTTAATTTTCTAAGTCTTACGGTTCTTTTTTTTTACATTAAAATAAAATGTAACGAAAAGTTGAACACATAAAGAAGTGGCGGATCAGGAAGATATCCGAAGTGTCATTTGCCAATTGGTCTGAATATTTTTTTTTCCATATAGTTTTCTCAGAATTGGACATATATCGTATATTTTGTCTATTTTGAAGGAGTTAAGCTATAAATTATCGAAAACTACAATTTTTAGCTTGAATACTCTCAAACGAAAAGCATTTTTCACTGTAAAAGGTTGCTTTTACTTAAGATTTTTCCGAAACTTTAGAAGCGTCTATAAAAGAATTTTACAACATTTTTCAGGATATCATTTTGTTTATGGAATTAGAGCTTCAACGAGAAATCTTATGAAATGTGTCATTATTATTATTTAAGTGTCTTTAAACCAGCTACGAACATTTTGCGGAAACAGATTGTAAGCTATGGGAACAGAAACATAAGGAATATAATTGTGATATGATAACGCAAGAATGCAACTATTGAAGAAATGGATAATAGAAAACATTGCATATTAGTAAGTTTAAATGATCATCGGCAACTATTATTTTTAATTATATGATAAATAAATAGGTTGAATGAGAAGTAAAAATTTTGTTTGTTCTGTACAAGCTACTGTCTTTTTTTTCCCTTCTTTTTTTTAAAAACTAGCAAGAGAAACTGAAGAAAAGATAATTCACTTCAAATGAGTTGAAGAAAAAATAAAAGAAAATCTGTATTCGAATGAATGAGAAGCACGACAGCTGTATTAATGTCGATAAGGTTTGAAAAAAAGAATCTTGTTTAATCATCTTTTGAATTTAGACAGAATAGAATATGTGTTCTATTGCCATGGAAACTTTTTGTTGTAATTATTATTTTGAAAGAGGACTAAAGTTTAGGAGAAAAGAAACATGTTATTGACAGAATCTGAATTGTAATAACATTTATTTTATAAATAAAATGCCTCTGCTTGAGGAAATCGCACAAAATAGGAATTCTTCTCTTTGTAGTAGTACTTTATTTGCGTCGAGCAATGAGCTATTGGCGACGGTCTTGAGAACTTTCCTGAGGATGATCCAAAGACATATTATCCAAATTTTGGTAGCCAGACGATCAGTGCAAAAAGTCTAGTTCTCTACGATTTAGTAGTTTAACAAGGACCAATACCGCACACCCTCTGTCTTTTCGCAGACTGATCAAAGGGATTACCCAGCGTATCTGGGGATGCTTGACTTCGCGCATCAGTCTGAATAAGGATTATTAGAAAAGCCTTTAAATTTCAACCCTGTAAAAACAGGTTTTGATATTTTGTACTCCGGTCTTCTTGATAGTGATAACAACAATTTTCTCGAACCCATTCCGATTGCCTTATTTTTTTCTTCGCTAACACAAACTGATTTTGGACCTGAAAATTTGATATTAAAAGCAATCACCATCTTGCATTCCTTTTAAATGCTAGAAAAGGAATTTAGATATTTATAAGGGATAGCTGGTTATTTCTTGGGAGAAAGACGAGACCACTTCATCTTAAACTTCTTTAAATAACTAAAAATTTTAATGTCCTAAAACAATTGAATAACCAATAATCCATTTGATGCAAATGAAGATACCGATTCATTTATTTGTTTTGTATAGTTTGAAAGTTAACTCTTTATAGTACGTTAAAAATTCAAAACATTCCGTTTATTTATTTACTTTCTTCTTTTATCCCTTTTCGAATTGTTTCAAAGAGAACTATTTTATTTTTGAACCCTGCAATTGTTTAATATGCAGTTCCTTAAATTCTTGTAAATGATGAGTGTTGAAAAAAAGAATGCTTCAATAGAGATTTCGAGAAAAAAATCGAATTTTCTTTCACCTGTTATCAAGGCAGAATAAAACTTGATTGAAAATTGATTAAAAAAAAAAAAAATATTGAGTTTCTTTGTGTTGCAGTGCGTAGCTTATCAAATATATAAAAATCTCATATTTATTGTTTGGCGAAAGAATATGGATTGCAAGTGCATTTTAATCTGCTGGAAGAGCTTTACTATTTCTTGAAGTAAGATTGAACAATAATTAATGTCCATTAATGAGAATCGGGATTTTTATTTTTTTTCATTATGATAAATGAATGAAGAATCGAATAAATAAAAAAAAGTCACTTTGGAAATACTTTTAGCAACTTTTTAAACATTTTTACTTATTTTTATTCAGGATCTAATAAATTTTGAATACAAGACGGCAATTTTTTTTAATAGATATACAATGAAGAGTAAATTAATCTAGATCAAAAAATTTACTAAAACATGGGTGGAACAAGTCCTTCTTTATTATTGATATAAACTAACTGCACATTTTAAAACGTATTTGTATTTAATTAAACATGAAACTAAATAAATGTCATTGAAATATATTTGTGATCAGCAAATTGTTTTACATGACGCTAAATGAAAATTATATTTTAAAGGCCACAAATAATTCCTTTTTTTAATTATTAGTCCATTTTCAAAAATTATAATTTACATACATTCCCTTTTAATTATTTCTTTATATAAAAAGCTTACATTATCAATGAAATCGGACTTTTTAGAACACTCTAAAATTATATTTATCATTTACTAGATGAATACCCAATGAACGACACTACAAAATCATGCACAAAACTGAACAATTAAAGAGAGAGTATTTATGAATCGGTGAAAGCATCAATATGGGTATGTTTAATTCAACAGAGCTTTTCCTTCTCTCCTTAACATAACTAATATGCTTGCATGATTATTATTTTCACATCATGCAGTGGTAATTAAAAGTAGAGAAACAATTATCAAATATATCGGTAATGAAATAGCTCGGAGACAACTTTTTTTTCTTCTTACCCTGATCACTGAAAATGCCACTTACCTGGTTTTCTATTAAATTAATTCATGAAGCTGAAATAATTTCAATTCTTTAAATTTATTATTATTTGTTGCCCTTTCCCGTGGCTTTACATTATTATATTAAGAAAAACACGCTTTCTGTAGTTCACTCCATCGGCATAGGAATTTACAGTAATGACGTGATGATATTGCTCGCGGTTAACTTATGATTGTCAAAATTTACCACTGTCAAGTAAATTTATCTAGTACACGCTCCCTTCAAGGGGCCGTAAAACACGTATTTCCACAGTATAGGTATTAAAACTGCTTAGTATAGGTTTAGTTTTAATAATCATCAAAAATATCATTATAATATATTTTATATCTATATTATTATACATATTGCATACATAACCCTTGAGTTTTGTGAGAAATGCATTTATCCATGGCAATAAACTAAAGCCGAAATTTTAAAAAGAAACAAAATTCTTATAAGGCTTTAATCCTAGCTATGGCTGGTCGATACGAATTCCACACTCGGCTCGCAGCGACCGCAGTGCTGACATAAAATATCCTCAGTGGTAGACGGATCATGGGTTAGAGTCCCCTTGCCGTCAGGCTAACCATGGGAGGTTATCCTCTCCATCTAAAGCAAATGCTGGTTAATTCCATCAGAAAGACCTCCACGAAGGCAAATTTCACCCAATACTTGATTCAGGAGTACCCTTGTCTTCTGGATTGGGTCCAAAATTACAAGGCTACGGAATTGGATCTTAGTAATCGTAAATCCAACAAACTGGCTCGGCTGTTTAACGACGGTTTAAAAAAATACATATAATCAATGTAAATTAAACATCATTGTCGTATGACAATGTATGTATGGCAATTTTTTACGCTTCGTCTAAACGAATAAGTACTTGTACTCCATTAATTTTGAATTTTAAGGACATAGCTTATTTCCTTAAATTCAATGTGCTTATATTATCTAAATTAATAAACAATCATTAACATCAATAATAGTATGGCAATTTTTTACGTTTGTTCTAAGCGATCTAACACCCTTTTTCCATTAATTTTGCCTTTGAAAAAATTGCTAATTTTTTTTCTCTTTTTCAATTACCGCTGATTTTAAATTGTTTACTTTTAGAGAAACATATTTTAAAATAATTACTATAAACAAAATAAGCAGGATGTATAAGATAATTTTATAAATATTAATTTGATGACATAATCACGAATGATACCACGTTATAGTGTTGTTCTTTGAAAATATCAGACATAGCGAATAAAAATAATTAAATATTAAAGTATGTGCAATAAACTTTTTTTGATCAAATAGAGCTATAAACTAGAAAACATAACTGCTGTTATCATTAAAATACGTAAAAAACTGTATCGCTAATAGTAAAATTTAAAACAATGACTAACGCTTAACTAATCAGAACTGTTTCGTTTTTCAATTATCCCGCTCGAACGGTTAGTCGTAGAAGGTTCTAATGTCGACAGTGACCTTTCTTGTGCTTCGAACTATCTGTATGAAAAATTTCATTGCTTTCGATTGGATGGATTAGAAATCCGTAAAGGACACACACACACAGACATTCATTTATATATATAGATAGAGACATAGAACATTTTACGAGGTTATTTGACTAAAATTTCTTTCCTTTCTTATAATTTTTCATTGTCATCAATACCTCCAACCAGCGAGGGTAAAATTAATTATATTTTTACATAGACAATAGCTTCGGTAAGGAATAAAAAAAATAGTCTCGAAATATTTTTTGAAAGTTAAATAAAATGTTGCATATTGCATTAGACTTGCAGTCTTAAGAGGTTAAAAATTAACAAACACGTGTAACAAACTACATCACATAATTGTTTAAGCATATTCATATAAATATATACTATGATTTGTTTATGTAAGAAAAAATATATTTAAGTGTACCTTAAAAGAAATATCATTTAAAAATTGCCGATAAACGCTACATTTTAAAATGTTCTAGAATAATAAATACCTAAACATTTGAACCAAAATTATACCTTTAATGAATAGCTTGTGCTTTAAGTACGGCGTTGAAATACATTTACACTGATTAAAAAAAAGTTATATTTTCTTACGGATTCGCTCTTGATAACGTTTTATTTCGGAAAAGATTGTCTTGAACAAATTCAAAATAGAATGACAATTCTAAAGAAAATAAAAAAAGCTATACCTTGTCAAAAATACATGTCGATTTCTTCTCACGATGTGTGTCTCTTTATGATAGAGAATTCTCTTCAAAGCAAGTTTTATCACTTGTAGGAGAGATAGGGTTACCATAGAAGTCGCCAAATACTTCACGTTATGAATGCGCTCGCCATTGCTTTGCAATCATTTTTCTCTTCTGAGGAGGAATACTTTTTAATCAACATCAAAGGTTAATGTCGTATAAAAATCCCAGTTTTAAACTATTATTCAGATTTAGTTCCACACATTAAGTTACCGATTATATTAGGAAAATTTTAAACGTAATCATTTTACAAATCCACTAAGCCGTTTTTATATTTATAATATTTTTTTAAATTTTTATAAGGATTTTAAAACTCGTTATTGTCAAAGGGTACAAAAAATGAATCCCCATCTCTATGCAACTATAAAGAAATACCAATTAGGGCCCTATAAATTGCTCAAAGATTGGAAAATTTAAAATTGTTCAAACAATCACTGAATGACTGCAGAATTGTTATTTTGCAACAGCCCCCCCCTATGCTTTTTTAATTCTAAGAATTCTTATAAACCATCCCCGTTTGCGAACCCAATTTTTTTCAACCAGTATTAAACTTCATAAACGCTGCTCGAGTTTTCAATCCAGAATACATTCTTCTTTACTGACTCGACAACCCTTTGAGGGACAAGGCCTTCTTTAGAATCGTCCTCAACAGGGTGTTCTAGATTTTCACTTTTAGTGTTTCAAAATCTCCAATCATGTTAACCCACCGTAGTCTATATTGTTTGTTGAGCTTGAGGAAGCAATTGAAAACATATTTATTAAAACGCAAATAGCAAAGAAAACATCATGCACGCAATTTGAAGAGCATAACTCACACACAGTAAACTCAAGAAAAAGAAACTATCAATATCGCAGTCACAGTTGTTATATAATTCATTCGGAAATCATAGCCTGTAACACGCGCTACTTACCGAGAAAAAAGAAGTAGTTCGCACATCGACAGCACTTCCCTTGCGAAAAAAAACACATTTTTCAAAAAACACGAAGTATAGCTTTTATAAACTAATTTCTTGTGAACTATAAGTTAGTCAACTTAATTAATTTTTTACTGAGTCCATTTGAGTTTGTCAAAAATCACAAATTTAGTTCAGAAAGCTGCATACATTTCATTCGTTTGAACATATTTAATTTTTATAATTTTACCAATTATATCCTCAATAAAATAAAGTTTCAAACTTATGTGTTTTGAAAGAGAAAATGATTTTGCATTATTAAAAATTTAATGAATGATGACAGGTCTCTCTACAAATATAGAACAATTTAATTCCTCTGAAAAATTTAACAACCACATTACTTATTCAAAACAAGTTCAGTTTCACAAGTTCTGCCCAGCTTCCCTATGCACAAGTCTTTAAGCTCAAAAATAATTTTTTATCTTTACTACCACTGAAATACCTTAACACTTTTTTCAGCTTATTTTAAATTTAACAATCCTATTAATTTTGTAAACATACATATTTAATTATTATATATAAATTAATATAGCCCCTGCTAAAAGAAATAAGTTCAGTTTCGCCACGTGGACATAGTCACCGTATTTTGCTTAATGCTTTACCTTAAAATTAAAGAATCCACTAGCATTAAAATGTCACTTGAAATTGATTTTGCATTTTTGACCATTATCCAGTCTACACAAGCCTTTAAAAGTCCTGATTTGTTTGCTTTAAAATAACTTTTTATATTTTGTACAATTCAAATACCTTAATACTCTTGTACCTTACATTAAATTTAACAACCCTATTCATTTTTTTGAAACACCAGCCAGAGAAACAAGTCCACTAGTGGATAAAGCCACTGTATTTTGTTTATTGTTCTTCCATAAAATAAATAATCTCGCTCCTAGTATTATAGTTTTCTCTTAAAAATAATTTTGCAGTTCAGACCCTACTCAACTTGCATCTTCTCAATCCTTTAAAAGTCTTAATTTGCTGCTATAAAATATTTTTTTCTATCTTTATTACCATTGAGGTACCTAGACACTCTTTTAGGTAAATTGCAGTGCTCAGGTTTGAGACTCAAGTACAATGAGTTATCCATTAAAAAACTTTAAAAAAAAAACTGAAGTACGAGCGAGTTAGAGTTGATAAATACAAAAGAAATTTATTACTTGAATTTTTTTTTCATTTCAAATGTTTCATACAGCTTCCTTACTATACTTATTATACATTAAATCAGAATATATAACTATTACGCCATCCATATGTATCCCAATGCAAATATACTTAGAATTTTCTATTTCAACAATTCTCTGAAACTAGTAGTTTTGAACCAAATTTTTCTAATTTTATTTAATATGTAAGTGCTCATTTCGACCCAATTAGGGCCAGACTACATTTTAATGCTTTGCATACTTTATTTTCCAACACTTCGTCTCGCCATAATTATAATGCTAAGTTTGATATTGCTTTCTCTTTTACTCTATCTGATCGACGATCTTTAATTATTTGTTGTTCATTTAATTCCTTAAATTTTTCATTAGTTAAACCAATAGGACAACCATGAGTTTGATTTAAATCTTGGCTGTTATTTACTCGAAGGGAAAGTTGTGTCTTCAATGCTAGTTTGAATATCAAAAAATTTAGTGATGTTATTTTTTGGTTTATCCTTACTGAAGAAATGAATACTACCTAAAAACTTTTCGTCAAATTTTACTGAACGTTATTCCATTATTTTATTTCTTTCAAATACGCTCACATTTCGTCCGAGCCGTTTTTACCTGAAAGTTTTCTATCTTAAAGCCGTGATGGTTAATTATAGTTTAGTAATAAAATAATTCTTTTAAACTTACCCAGTGTTACCTTTTCGGGGTAAAGTTAGTAACATGAAAAATAGAGTTGTTCGAACAGTCTCTTTCCTCCTTTTTTTAATAGGTTTAAAAGAAAGGATGTGAATACACCCAATCATTACCTCACTCGCATGAGCGATCTCAAAAACACAAAACCAATATCTTTTAAGAGCAAATTATTATGATCTATGCTACACTCACCGAGATGCATGATTAACGAAAATATACATCAAGACATTAAACTAGACAAACAATTAAAAGCAGCATTTTGCAACACTTAAACACCCTATCTCAGCAAAAACTAATCGCTACAGCCACCAAATGTAAACCTTAATATTTTTCATCTGTCCTTAGTTCCATCGACAATCACGTTAATATGCCATCTGCTATCAATCATCTCTTTCTTAATGTATCAGATGAGACTATTTAGATATAAATTGAATTTTTACCGAAGGACAATAATTGGTGAAAGAGAATTTTTCTTTTTTAAAGTAAATGGTCAACTTAAATAGTAATGACTATTGTGTATTCAAAAATACAAGTATTTCAGAAATGAGTGATCTATTCATAAAACTCAAATTCTGGAATTCAGTATGAATGTTAGAGAGATCTCTAGACAAAGTAAGAGACATGCCCTTGACTGTGAAAGAGCTGTATTCTGTTACGGTCAAGTTCTGGCGAAAGAAAGTCGAAATTTGGATTAATATTCCGCTTCTGGACTTAATTAGAGTTTTTTTTAAAATTTAAGGATAGTTTACTGTAATGTTGAATATGGATGTAAGATAACTTCGTTAAAACTTTACCACTGTAATAATCGAAAAAGTTTCCTTAAAAGAAGGAAGGAAACGAAAAGTGAATTTTATTAACTGAATGTATTTTTTTTTTTTTTTTTTTTTTATCATCCAAACTCTCTCCGAGTAGTTGAAAGGGGAAGAAAAAAAGTTATGGTAGCTTCATGGCTTTACTTCTCTTATTGCAAAGAAGCAAATGAGCAGGGTTGTTTCTTCCTCGGTGCATAAGGATTTCTTTTTATAGGGAAATGTTGTTTTAAATATAGTCAATTAAAAGAGCTGCAAGCGTTTTAATGAACACATGACTCATTAAAGCCCCCCCCCCCCCCATACTGTAGAACAGGGACTCGCCAACCACTCCTCATTCATTGTTTATTTTCCCTTAAAAGTTAATATTTTTCACAAAAAGAAGATATCATGTTGTTCACAAAATGTATAATTATTAATTTTGCGACAGAAAAAAACTTCATTCCGCCTCACTACCAAAGAATGTAGAATGTGTCTCTACCCCTCGTTACCCTCCGAATTAAACTTGGGTAATAGTTTCGCAAACAAAGCTGCCTGCAACAAATTCTATTATATATTGTAACAGCAATAAGGCTTGTTTTGTTCAGGAAACGATTCAAATCCCAGTTGTGATGTGAGCGCTCTATCTAGACGAAAATCGATCAAATTGTATGGAAAACATTTCATTGAGTGATATAATTGTGTCAATAAACGACATCAGCAGTTCCGTGGATTCTGAGGGTTCGAGAGTGAATGATTTTTGAAACCTGTAATTATATTTATTTATGTTGTTGTTACTTTTTATTAAATAAAGTAAGATGCCAGTGAAAAAGATAAATATCATTATTTAATATACATTCTTTCCTTATAAATATGTGTCTCAAAAATTGCAAGAAAGATATGCATTTCTAAATAGATCTATTCATATTTATTTTTCAATTCAAAATAAAATAAATAAATTCAACCACAAATAAAAATGTTTCACTGATATTCATTCTCAAACTTTATAGCATTTCCTTTTCGTTTTCAAATCAATTCCAATATAAATCAGCCTATTTTAAAATTCTTTCAACATATTATTTATTTAATTTCAGATAAAATATTTTAGACTTGTGTTATTAGTAAATATCTTCGCAGTTGCTGATTGAACTTTATTTATGAAGACGAGCAAAAGGGAGTCGATTATTTAAGGTTCCATACCCGAAAGAAAAAAAATTGGGAACCAGTTCTTGCGATTTCAAAATGTGGTTCCACACATGAGAAAGAGATAATAAAAGTCGGTAATTAATACGTTTTCTACAACTTCATTTTATTCCTGTCAGAATAATTTTCAAAGAAGAGTTCGTTTTTTGACGCACGCTCCCGTACGTAAGATTTGAAACGCGCTCGAGTTTATTATAGAAGCGTATGTCGGCGTGGGGTTAACTTTATAAAGACAAAGCTTACATACTCGCTGTTCATATCTGCTTAAACTTACATCCGAATTAAAAAATGGACATGGAATGCGAATTTGACGAAACATAACATTGATGAAATTATTGAAATTTAAACATGAATCGTGTGATATTAGAAAAATTGATTGATTTAACAAAAATAAAAAGAATTTTTTGATGTTTATTTAACGTTATAATTGTCCAAAAGCCCTAGGTCCATAAGAAAATAGGTATATTTTTGTTAGTTTGAAATTATAAATTATACTTATTTTAATTATATATTTTAGTTGGAAGAAGCTTAAAGTCCATAATATTTCTTATTCGGTTATAAATACAGAGTATTTGCCTGATTTTATTTTGAAAATAAGATATGCACTATTTTTCTCCTTCAACTTTCTTAAAGCCAGATTCCTTACTTCGGTACAAAAGTGTCAACTCTTTTAGTGCTTGAATTGTTATTATTGGAATCAATTTTATATTTATTTTAGCTTCTAATACTTAAGGACTAGGTTGTGCTCAAAATAAACTAAATAATATTTAACAAAACAAAACAAAAATTGTATTTTATTGTAAACATGTATTTTGCTGTTAACAAAATACAAGAGTGGTTTTATTTACATCAAAAAAGTATTACACTGAAAATGTAATTTAAAATTGTGTTTAAGTAGTCACACAAAAAAAAAATGAAAGAAATAGTAGATACTTTATTATTTAGACAGATAATAGAAAGAATCCCATTTAACGTTTTGAATATATTCTAAACAGAACATTATGAATATTTTTTACCCATTTAGGGAGATTTTAAAAATATGAGGAGAATATGTTTCAAAAAATGGTCTTAGCCGTATAGCTACGGTTGCATTTTGCAAAACTATTTTTATCAGTAAATTATTATTTTTTTCCTTTCAAAATTAAAGCGTTAAAAAATATTACATATGAATGACATTTTAAATAATAGATTTTCGATAAATTTTTCAATAATTTAACGCCCTTTTTAATAAAATGAATATTAACTTAGCTTTTAAAAATAAATTTAATTTCGCAAAAGTTAAGCAAAAATTTAAGACGAAATATCTAATAACTTTCAAGGAGAACAATGAGGGAGAAATTTCTATGTAATGTAATTATTATTATGATTTTTACTAAAATAATTACTGACTAAAAGAATTTGCCTTTGTTGTATTCCTTGTAAATGGAGTGGAATAGAATAGAATAGAATAGAATAGAATAGAATAGAATAGAATAGAATAGAATAGAATAGAATAGAATAGAATAGACGTCTCACGGTTACGTGATTTTACCACTCTTCACACTTTTACATAATCCGTTACTATGGTTATGAAAACATTACTTTTTCCCCAAGCAGTATTTTTCAGTAAGAAGTGAGAATGACTTTTTCTCCCTGACGTGGGAGCAAAGGCAAGATTTGCGGATACCATTGTAATTGAGAAGGGGAAATACGGAGAGCTTGAGACGTCTATTCTATTTACAAAGAGGCCCAAATAATCTATTATGTGACATTAAGGTTTTCTATGATAAAAAGCTGGATTCAATTCAATTAATAAAAAGCTGAATTGGAATATTTAATTAATTGAGAAACTAATCTAATAAAATTAATTGAAAGACTAAATAAAAAAATATTTTATTCCTGACAATATATACGAATTAACTTTATTTCATAGCAAGGACTATCATTTTATCTTTTCATTACAGATTTGTTTGTATAACGTAAAAATCTATAAGCCTTACACTCAATGTGACGATCGATTCTTTAAAAATCTCAACAAACAAATAAAATAAAGTAGCATTCGTGTGAATATTATTTCTTTTTTTATTCATTCTCTTAATGGTTTTCGCGGAAAGAGGCCTTAAAAAATTCGTTTTGATAATGAAAACTGAAAATAATTCCAAAATAAAATCCATTTTATTTTGCTCGAACTTGAAGACCATCCATCGAATGCCGTGAAGAAAAAAATAGCACTATCAAGACGCGGAAGAATGTGTTTGATTTTCTAAGAATGTCAAATCGAATGTCACTTCTCCACCAAATTTAAATCGTTCTCGCAATCGGTTGCCATAACAACTAGACAACCGAGTGCAGTTGGATGAATCTACGAATGGATTTGTAAAAACATAATTTTTCGCGCATTTGACGATTCAGTGAATAAAACGCGTGCTCACTTCGTTCACCAACTCCTACGATTTCTAAGTAATCACTTTTTGTTACTTGGCAATAAACAGATTGGGCCAATGTATACATCTAAATATAATTACAATACACTGCATACAATTTATGTAAGTTATCTAAATTTCAAAACCTTAATTATAACGACCATTTATAACAACTCAAGCAATTTAAATGACTAAATCAAGCGATATTTAAAATCAATTGTCAGTTTTAATTGTTCTATATCATTTTAAAAATATTTGAATGAAAATTCCTTTTCAAGTATTTTTATAAAATGTTTGACGGAATTTACTTTCATATAACATAATGCATAGTTCAGAGAAGTACTTACATGACAAAAAAGCTTTGATCATTTAATTTAAAATTGTATTTAGGAAGTTACAATAAGATTATCGTTTGCTTTCAAGAACTATAAGAAATTGAGATTTATAGACATTAGAACAAAATTTTAAAATAAACTTAAATAACTAAACTGTTATAAACCATTTTTTTTTCCACAATTAAGTATAAGAACTTATAAAGTAATAATGTTACTCTGGACTAAGTTAAAATAACATGAAAATAAATATTCATACTTGTCTTAGTTTTATGGTTAAATTCCTTATATGAGACTTTTAAGAGCAAGCGATGTTTTGCATCTCGATCAGCGATAAGCGATAAAAATGTATATTTTTAATGAAATTTGTTACAATTTCATTCAGTAATTTTCATAAACAACTGAATTTATTTTGTAACAGCCCTGTCTAATTATTTTTTAGTTATTTATCGAAATTGAATTATTTAAAATCACGTTTAAATCTTAATTTAACATGGATTTTACAATAGTACTGAATCTTATAAGATCATGGATGTCTTTTCAGGCATTTGGAATTTTTGAAAACATTTACAAGAAATGATTCTTGACGTGTTAAGGAGTCGAAAAATAAAATGAAATTTAGGAATAAAAACAGCTGCATCTCCTTAAAGGACTTTAAAAAAATCCGCTTCATTCTTTCAAATTTTCCTAATTTTATTAAATTTTTATGCATGCGATGATATCGTTTACAAGCTTAATACCACCGCTAATATTTTTAATGCATTATTGCAATTACGAAAGAGCAATTTTCAATTTAAAAACTTTTGATGATTTCATCATAGAACTCATAAAGACTTAAAAAAAAAAACTTTGGTTTATTTATCGAATATTGTTCCAAAAAAAAGCTTAAAATGAAAATCGGATATTTAAGATTAAGAATTTATTAAAATTATGTAATATCTTCTACAACTGCAGCACGGAAGAAGTCCACATACAACCAGCGGGGGAGGGGGGGTCCCATAAAATTGAAAAAAATAATAATAATTTTTTTAATAGTTTACAAAAGAAATAAAATATTTTAAAAATTATTTAAGGGGTAATACACCGAGGTAGGTCGGAAAAATCGATTTTTTTCCTTCTAATTATGTTCTTCACTGTTTCTAAGATCATAATCCAAAAGATTAAAGCGAAATTCGTGATAGTTTCATTGTAAACATTAATAATGTTGAAGCTCGCCGAGCGCTCCAAGCGAGTTTCAACAGGTTTAGCCAAAGATTGTATAAATAACTATTACTATTCTCGAGAATGAAAAAAAAAGGGCTGATACTGTTTTTCAACAACTGTTTTCTGAAGTTCGAGATGCTGCTGAAGAATTAAATGTAGAGCTGCGAACAAAATGTTTAGTTTCTCGACAAACACGAAGAAATAATAATCAGCCAAACCATACCCCAGAAGAATATTTTCGGAAGGCTATTAATATTCCTTTATTAGATAATATTTTAATAGATTTAAAGGACATACTTTCCCCAGATGTGATGAAATTTTTTAATCTACGAGTTTTTTTACCTCTTCAAAACTGATACAGAAGATCTTATAATCGTTCGTGAAACTGCCGAGTTTTATAAAAAAATCTCTTAAATGCTTCCGTGAAAGCTTTCGAAACAGAATTTCGTCTTTGGCAGCGTGAAACAGAAGCAGAACTTGTAGTGCCCAACGATCTTTCTAAGATTATTAGTTATTAATGCCTTGTGACATCGATTTGTACCCATCAATCAATATGGCGTTGAGAATTTTAATAACTCTGCCAGTTAGTGTAGCAACAGCAGAACGTTCCTTTTCAACTCTTCGACGTCTCAAAACTTGGCTTAGAACAACTCAAAATCAAGAACGATTAAATGGACTCGCATTATTAAACATTCATCGAGAAATTGATTTGAATGTTGAAAAAATCATTGACAGATTTGCCAAAGTTTCTTAAAAACGCATTACATTTATTATTTAAAGATTTTGAATATTTGAATTATTTATGTATTGTTCTATTGTTCATTATGAAAAAAATAAATGAGAAGACTAGCATTAAAAACCTCAACAAAAAAAAACAACAAAAAAACATTTTATAAAAAAATTAATTGTGGGGAGGGGGAATCTGAGTCTATGACCCCCCCCCCCAGGAAAAATTTCTGGATCCGCCCCCCCCCCCAAGTAGCACCTAATATTAGATAACATCAGAAAATCGGCAAAATCTAACGTTATCTTGCACAACTTCTAATATTAGAAAGATACAAGAGGTCGCTGTATGCTCTGCATTATATAATATTAGATTCTATGCAAACTAATATTATCTAGCGTTCGCCTTAATATTACTTTGCGTTAGTTTTGATGCTATATAATATTAGATTTTGTATTTTCTGATATTATTTTGCACTGCTTCTTATTTTTTTGGTGTAAGCAAGAGGAATATATGGATGGTAGTAGAATAATTCGGTGATATAATTTTACTTAATGTTCTGTATTGTTGTGAAGCAGTAAAACATAGAACAATAGTTTTATGTCATTCCATGCATTATTTACTTAGCAATACAGAAATACTAAATAAAATTATATTAGTGAATTCTGCTACCTTCCATTTTTCTCCTCCTTACTCCGAAGTATGTTCAGCTGATTTTTTTGAATATTTCAAACTTCATTAGGAAATAATATTTTATTGCAACTTTTATTGATATTTTTTTCTTTTATTCATACAATGGGTTTTCTGACAAATTTTATATCATTAATAATTTTCAAGTCTTTAATTTTAAAATGTACTCTTAATTTTTTTTAAAAAAACTAGACTTATTTTATCAAAATCTCAATTTAATTTGTTAGTTTGTAATATATATATTTTTTAAATGTATAACTTAAGCCATTTGTAATTTCACAATTATCATTCCTTATTTATATTCTGAAATTATATAATAAAAACCACACTATATAATTATTAAGTTATATATTTACATTTGAACTGAGTGGAAATTTAAACTTAAAATTTTTTCCCCTTATAATATTAAAATTGTTCAATTTTTAAGTGGACATTTCTTGTAATAATTGGCACAATAAAGAACAAAATTTAAAAATATTCTGCGTGTGTACTATCAATGATTCGTTATCATCTTACGAGATCATCGCCAACAAAACCAATTATTTTTATTTTTTGAATCCGGAATGAAAAATGTTGCAGAAGAGTACCGATTTCTGCGTGGATGCTAGTTTCTGTTTCTGTTGGATCATTAAACTTAAACTAGTTAAAGTGATTCTTCGCTTACCTGACTAAGTACCAATCTTCATTTCTATCGTTCTTTCTTTTTTCCCTTTTTTTTCTTCCTCTTTTTCCTTAATTTTAATCGCTTTATTTTGTTACTCACAGATATATTTTAAAACAAAAGGATTCACTAAAATAAAAAGTTAGTTTTTCATTAATGCCTTATATGTAATTAAAATTAAATAAATTTGTGTCTTAGATTTAATTTGTGTTATGAAATTTTCAGCATAATAAATTCACCACATGTGTTAAAATGCTTTAAGACAGGAAAAAATTATATATCACATTTACCCATTATAGCTTTCTGATTATGTCATTTTAATTATAAATATTTCCCACGTATTTTATTTCCTCAAATCTAGCTACATACTTCGCAAGAAGGCAATTAAAAAATTTCGTTAGAATTATGTAAAAATTATTCGTTTAGGTTTAAACAAATTAATTGAGTAGTTTGTTTGTAATGACGTACAGGGGTGTGTTGCCGGAGCAAACTCCTAGATAAGAAGGATATGAAAAGAATACTGTAATAATGTAATCTCTAGGAGAGGAGATTTTATTAAATAAAAATGAAAAAAAAATTTGAATAACATACATAAATAAAATTTTTTATTTTAAATTTATATATGTGTATGTGTCTAATCATATATACAGGAGTTTGACAAAATAATTGCGACACTTCGATATTAACAAATTTTTTAATACTTAAAAAATAAATACTTAGAGAATCAGTTCATAAATTTAAAAGTTATTAGATGGTACGATTTCTCCTACACATCACTGACGTTGAACGCTTTTTGAAGTTTGAGGTACCGACAATGAACTACAAACGGAAAACTGTGCCAAAAAATGTGGCAATAAATTTGTAACTCATAGCTATTATTTTGGATATTATATGTAATATTGGGCAAAACTTCGTACACCTTGGTTAAATATTTATAGAGATGTATGAACATTTTTATAAAAAAGGAATTTTTTATCTTTTTTGCTATAGCTTAAATATTTAAAAAAAATTAAACAAAGCGTTTGAATCAATTTTAAACTAATAACGAAATTATTGCTTTAAAATTAAAAAAGTAATAATAAAAACTGCTCCAGATAAGAGTAACTGAAGTAGTTGCTTTATACAGCGCATGTGAGGAAAAAATTTTTTAAAAAAATTATCTTAATTTTACAGTGAATCGTATTTGACAACTAATAAGTTAAGTCCGATTTGAATATCTTAAAAATGAAAAAAGTTTCAAGCAATTTTCTAAGTAGTTTTCTTAGTCTTTTAAAAGATAGCTCAAAATTGTGTGGGATTTTCCACAAATTTCATTTTGTACTATTAAACAAGATTTATTAACAAGTGATAATATCCTACTAATGATGGGCTGGACAACAAAGTGTGATGGAATTAGGAAATAAAACATGCGAAAGAAAAAATACTTCAATCGGCATAATCTCCAACCGGTGTCATTTAAAAATTTTGTTAATAGGCACGTGAGGGGGCTATTGTGGATAAGTTATAAAAATAATTATTTAATCTATTGTTAATTATAAAAAGTAAATAAAATAAGAATTCCATTCAATTTTCAACTTGGTTATTCGATTTGTTAATATTCTGTACCATCGCTATATTTTTTAATAAGATATAGCGACCGCTGTGTGTATAAATGATAGCAAAATGATAAATTATAGCATTCTTTCACTTAATTTGAAAATAAACAAAAGAACCAATAATAATTTAAAAAGTTTTTTTGTATTTAAGTAGTAAGAAACAGCGCAGGTGTGGAAATCAAAAAATTTTCTCTACAAATTCTGTAAAAGCTCCATTTGAATGGGGGAAAAAATTAAACATTATTGGTAATTAATTACATACTTTTCTGGAATTTATATAAAAAAAAAAGCATTTGGATAAGGAAGGATTTTAAATAATTTAGATAAATACATAAAATGTGGTCATCATGCTCTGAAGTTTATATATGATAAAAATATCACTCAATCATACCTTATCTTTATTGTTAATACTTTTATATATCAATTTAAATATCTCTTAACTAAAAATATAATGAAAAATAGTTAATAGGGCTTCATTATCTCCTCCATCATAGCTGCAGCTTCTTAGAGGAGTGGGGTCTGAAATCCGGGTGCATCTAAAAGTGGATTAATACCCCAAGACACCCAGAGCCGAGGCACTTACTCTATACCTTAGCTACAGAGGCTGAGTGATTGCAGTCATTATCTCTCTTTCCATCTAAATTATTTTTCTCTATTGTTTTTTTTTTTTTCCAACGTAACGCGTCATCTTAGTTGAAATGGCCGAATTTATCAAAGATATATATATTTTTTTTTCGTGAGGAGAAAAGCTATAAAATGCTCCCTCATTATAAAATGCATTTTACAGAGTTATATAACTTATATTTTGGTTTTGGAATTTAATTCACGGACGAGTAAACACAATTTACAGACGTTGTGCATTTTGTGCGTTGACAACGTTGACGTTGTGCGTTGTGCATTCCAACTAAATTTTTTAAGTAAAAGTTAAAGTTATTAAGTTTAATATTATGTATTTCTACACCAAATTTGTTCGTACAGAATATTTTCGGACAAAGCCTACATTTTGAATACAAGCTGTGTGAATCGTTAGAAATTTTACGTTGTTTTTGTTTTGTTTTGACACATTTCAATACGCCCATTTGTTTGGGATTTATTTATTAATGTTATTTAAAGAATATTAAGTTTTAATTAAATTAGGAATTATGTTTTTTCCGTCTAATTGAAGAGCTGAAATATTTTTCTTTTTGCTCTTTCTTTTTTATGTAATTATGTATAGTAGAATAGTATCACACCGTTTTGCGGTTTTCTCTTTTCATTTTTAACTTATTTTATTATTTTTAAAATGACTGTTCTTAAAGGTAAGTCGCTTATTAAATTTTATTTATGATTTATGCTGTAATAAATGTCTTAATTTTTTATGTTTCATTACTTTATGTACTTATTTGATACTTTCGTGCTTACCTTATTTCTTTCTTAAACTTGTCTCTAAATTTTAATTGTTGTTTCTTAAATTTTATCCTTGTCCGGTATAAATTAGGGATAAGACGATAATGTTTCTTGTTATTATATTGAATAATTTTTGCTTCATTTTGAGGAAAATATTCATTAATGAATCAAAAGCAATTAAATTAAGTTGAACACATTCTATAGATATTGTAACACAGTTTGTCATTTGCATAAGAGCAGAATTAGTTTTATTTTCATATTTAAGAATATATCATGTTTGCATTAAAATATACCAAATTAATTTTTATACTGGAGTGAAGTTGGAAGTGAATTTATCCTTTAAACGAAAGATAACTCCTTTTTTCAATTTTGTAAAGTTTTTTTTATTATCTTATATTACTTCAGATAGGGTTTGATTCTTCTTGTTAAAGGCTGTGTGTTTGACTGAATTGCACACCCTCTGTGATTTTAAAAACCAAGAGTTGTGTAGTGCAGAAACGGGCCATTGCTAATCACACCATCATTACTATTGGCCTTCGCAAGCATTTCGTACTACTCAGGGTCACACTCACAATAGATTTCTATCAGAGGTGCAGAATATGTCTGATAGCCTGAAGAGGTGACTATGATGGCACAGATCATCTGCTGTGAGGTCTGAATTGTAATTGTGTAGCGAGTATCATTATTGTCTTGCAATCATTATACTGAAGATGAATCCACACTCCATTAATGCAAGAATTGAACAAGACTTTAAATGGTATTAGATTGCAAATGTATTTTCTACTTTAGGTGCCTTAGATCCGTCCATCATACTCATTGCTGCTAGTGCCGTAGGAGTGACCATTATTATTGTTGTATTTTTAGGATGCATGTGGTGTCGCAATAAATGGAAGAGGGTAAGTAGCCAATATTTGTTTATTATAAGATCTCTTTATCATTTTTATTTAATTAAACTCTATTTAGCTTTATTTTAAAAAAAGATTTGATAGTATTAAGTATGTATTTTTCAATTAGTTGAATTTTTTAACTTCTGGGTGATGGTTTGAGCTTTTGATTGATATTAAACTTAAAATTGACAGTAGATTTTTTAAGCCTAATAAATGTTACAATGGCTTAAAAAGTTTATTGAAATCTAAACTTCTAAATCTCAAGACAAAAATAAAAAGTTTATTAGACCTTCCATATTGCATGCTGGCCATTAAGAAAACCAGATGAAGGCAGACTTGTATAAAGAAAGTATAAGTATAAAGAAAAAGTTTTTGAAAACTATTTGACCCAATTAAAAATATTATATTAGTTGGCTTGTATATTTTTAAATGTGCCAATGCAAATCCTGTGAAAAAAAAGTCATATTTGAAAGTGTATAGGTTACTAAGATAAGAGGTAGACCTTCAAAAGACTGTTAGATTCTGCAGAGGCAGACATTGAAACGTCAATCGTTAGATTCCTTGGGAGAAACTTGTTGAGACAGTCTAGGCTTGTAATAGATTGTAGTGCATTTAATGAAGAAAAATAGATTCAATATCTCCTTTTCTCTATGTTCAGAGTTTAATGTTTTGAAGTTAATGAAATTTATGTTTGTGCTAAATGATTCTTTGTCATACAGTATCGTTGCCTTTTCAGATATAATGTTCGTTTTTTTTGTCTTTTATAAACTTATCAGTGTTTTCTTTTATCCAAATAAGAACTCTAAAATCCAAGCAGAGGTAAAAATTTAATCAATATTTCATTTATGTGTTTCTACTATTAGATATAATTTTGTATTTTAAAAAAAGTAGTTAAGAAGTGAAATCAATTGAAAATATAGGGAGTTATAATGTTCTAAATTATGTTAAAATATGCTATTTTGTGTCAAAAATACTGACCAAATCACAGAACCAAAACTATAAAAACTGGAACAATATGCAATTCCTTTAGATTGATCCGGATGACGAACCATAACTGTTTGATTGAGGTACGAGTCAAATTTTAGTGGAGCCTGACTCTCCAGAATTATTATCAATTGCTGTTTCCGTTGAAAGACAACATAAAAAAACAGGGGATTTAGAAGGAATAGAAATTAGATTTCGATGTTGATGTAAGTATTGCCCAGTAGAAGTACACTCATTTTAGGCGTTGTTCATTCCGCGTGTGAGGATCTAGAGATCCTGTTAGCCAACAAAACAACCGGCACAGCAAGATTAACAAAAAATTTGTTAGGGCTGAAAGTCCTCTGATTGGTTATGGTGTGTTCGAAAGGGGGGTACCAACTCAAGTGTCGCCTTACCGAGGTCGAAATTACATGGTATTCCTACCCTGCTTGCGAAAAGGTAAAACCTTTGAAAATGGTGCTGAATGAGTGGTTCCGGTCTGTGGATACTACTTGACCCTCTTTCTGTACACTTTTTCAAACTTAAAAAAGACTCTGTCTGAAAATGCTCATTTTTTCCCTCTTAGCTTACTCAACATCATTATCATGTGTCTGGATTGCCAGGAGATCATTCCATTGCACCTGTTACCAACCTCACAGAGTTCACAATTTTCCCCCCTCCTTCCAGTAACCAATTTTCCCTCCCCACTGGCATCTCACCTGATGAAGTGATCTTTGAACCTTTACCAGAAATAAGGAGTCGGAACTTGCCTCACACGTCAGAGCACCTGCGTCCTGCTCGATTTACTGGCTCGTGTGGAAAGATTTCTCTGCAAGATTGGTTTGGTAAGACCTTTTCCTGTTGAACAATCTATACAATGGATCGACTGACATATATGTTTGGTCAAGTTTTTTTTCTTTTTAAAATTAATGGTACAGTACAGAACCATTTATTCGGTATCCAGAAAGCCAGAAAAACTTCTTTTTTTTGTTTTCTTGCCAATCCATACAATGGATCTTGCTGTCGAACAATCTATACAATGGATTGACTGACATATATGTTTGGTCAAATTTTTTTCTTTTTAAAATTAATGGTACAGTACAGAACCATTTATTCGGTATCCAGAAAGCCAGAAAAACTTCTTTTTTCTGTTTTCTTGCCATTTTGAACTATAACGATTGAGGAAAAAAGCGGAAATTCGACGCATCCTTGAAGTCGAGTAGAGGAGAATGCGGAGAGGGATATTTTTCTCCACGTTTGTCGAGAGAAAACTTCAATATTTCATCCGTGACCTAGTAGATCTTTAGATCGAGAAGTGACAGGAAGGGGACAAATGTTTTGCTTTCTCCCGTGTGTCAAAAGAATAGTTGTTTTTCTGATGAGCTGCCGTCAACCAAACATAAAGAAGTGGCACGCTGATTTCGTTTTCTCTTTGACTTGAGAAGATGTGGGGTAATGCATTGCACGTGCGTATCAGTGAACAGAAGAAAGGGAAATAAAAACAAATATATATTCCTTTACTAAGAAAAAGTAGAATGGAAATGCATCATGGATTAAAATACGTCTATTTTCTATTCAATTATAAAATAGGAATATAGTTAAGCTGAATTTAATTATTTAAAAAAATTTTAAATTATAATCATAATTGCTTTGCTAGTGTGGGGGGGAGATACAAAAACCATCAAGCTTTGTCTGGACTACAACTACTAAAACTCATAATCCGTTTGAATAAAGCCCGTGCGTTCCCCTTTTGTCCATTATGTAACCTGCAAGAAGAAATGGACACTAACCATCTGAGAGTTGCCCTGCACTTCCTCTTGGGCCCTTGTGGGAACGTTATTGGCGGGCAAGATACATTATTAACGACCTATAGACTCTTTCTTTTTGTATCTCTTGTTTCCGTTTTTTGTTCTTTCTTTGTATTGTTTTCAGCTACAAATTTGTCTTTCATGTCTGCCATTGGAAATAAAAGAAAACAATTTAATGATTCAGAAATTGAACAACGATATCGTCTAAAAGTAAAATGACGGATTTGGAACTCCCGAGAATTGTCAGGGGAAAACACAATTTTACCCCAAATTATTATTATCATTGGCAGAGAATTTGACACTTGATCAAATTGTTGGATTTCCCTCATCCTTTTTTTGTAATATCGTCATTTGAGCAATAGAGGATTTTAAGAAATCCGATTTCCCCCCTTCCAAACCAGTCGTCATTAGGTGCATCTCCAAGATTCTTTTATTATTTTAATCGTTTCTGAGTGTCGTCAATTGGATCTCCGAGGTAAGAAACTTGAAACTTATGCCTCACGAGTATTGGTATGTTCGAATTTTTTTTAATCCACTTTTGTTACTCAGTTTTGTTATCCTTGATTTATTATGACAAATTATTGAAAATTTCGTATAATACATTATTATTACGATTTATTACAAACAAAATGTTTTTTAATTGACTGTTATGTTTATCCATAAATTAACGATATAATTTTTTAATATAAATTCTGATTCTTTAGAAGTGCGGTGTGATTCTTGATGTGGAATTACATCTATTATAATTCTGATTCCACTTCGTTTTGAGTTTATTTTTTTTCCACCATTCACTATAAATTTCGTACTCAATAAATTAGTTCTTTTTATTCATAAATTTTAAGATAAAGTTTCTTTTTTTAATCCAGTTGATCTCATAATATCCTGTCTTGCTCGGGGTTTTAATATTTGTGTCTTGTCTAAACTTGTAAATTTTTTTATTCTTTTAAATATTGTTTTTCTACCATTTCTTATTAAATTTAGGAGAGCTTTTCTATTTCCTCTTCTGTTTTAAATTGTGTTACTCTTTTTCATTGTAATTTGGGTTCGATAAAACATTGATTAACATTACTTTTTGGGCAATCTAGAAAACCGGAAAATTAAGACATCCGGGATAGCGTTTGTCCTGAGCATCCCAGATAATTGGTTCTCTACTGTATCTCATTTCAGCCGGTATGTGTATTTAATTTTCAAACATACTTTGTTTGAATAAAAGAATTTGGAAATAATTACTTTTTTCTTTGTTCTTTTCTAAATTTCTGTGTTTTGTACTAATTTGTTTTTTTTTTAAATATTTATTTCTTTGTTCATATAAAATAATTTATATGAATATTATTCATATTAAATGCTACAATACATATTATTTTTAAAAAATTTACTACCTAAGTAGTAGTTAGTTTTTAAGAGGCCATGCTTGAAACAATCTGTTTTGATTTAGATAACTTAAATTGTTTTTTTTTTTTTTTTTAATATCAAGTAAAGTGTATATCAAGTAATAATAAAATTTAGTTTTCTAACACAAAAAATTTAAACTATACTTTTATTGAGAAAGGAACATTTTAGTGTTTTTACCCTGTAAATATTATAAGACAATAAACATGATTTAATCTATTCTTATTACTTTTAAAAAGCTCTTTTTTTTCATGTATTTTAATATTTAGTGTGGATATTAAATTGCATGATAAGTGTAGCGCAATGTTATACTAACCTTGAAAGTGTTGGTATTGTTTTAAGTTTTTTTCATCTATTAAAAAGCTTTAAAATGAGATTTTGAGAAACAGACTTTGATGCAATGTTTTGAAAGAATTGTTCTTTAATGTTTTTTATAAAAAAAATAAAGTATTGTTTAAATAAAAAAATAAGAGTGTATTTAAATGAAAATATTAAAATACATTATGGAATATATTTTAATATTTAACATATTATTTTTCTGCCAACATTCTAATGAACTTAAATAAGAGATTTGTAGAAGTTCTCTATCAGACTAATTTTATCAAAGCTCTTTGTCGGGGATTTGGCTTGGGTGCTAAAATGCTTCAAGAATGCCGAAAATCGTGGAAAGGATGGGAAAAATAAGTTTATGGCATGTCCCTTGGAATTTATGTTCCTCCAACATGGAAAAAATTTAAACTAAACTCCAAATGAATATAAAAGATTTTTTCTTTTACTTTGTTATTAATAGCTGAAGGAGAAAATTAGATGAGGATCTAGTGACATCATTGAGGCTGGTGTTTTCCTTCATGCAGATGTCCTAATAAAATGCCTTGATAGCTGAAATGCAACTCTTTTTGATTCTTTGTTTTGTTTATCAATAGATAAAGTAATATTATTAATGGGAATATTAATAGATGGTTAAAGAAGCAGAAAATTTATTTCTTAAATAGAGGACCCGCTTTTAGAAAAAGAGACGCAGAAATATGAAATTCCTGACCCTCAATTTCGAGTGTCTACCAGAATCATTTTGTAGATTAAAGTTAAAATTTACGTGAATATAAAACCAATAGAACTATTTAAATATCAGGCATGTCATGTACTGAGGAAGTAAATTCTCAAATGAGGAAAGATAACTAACCTTTCTGTGGTTCTGTTATTTGTATGACAAAAGAACATTAAATTATTAAAAGCTATAAATATGTTTGCTTCATTTTTATTCTTTGAAATTCACTTTACTTTGAAACGTTATTGCTGGTGGAAGCAGTAAGGTTAACCTTTATTTAATGATAGTATCATGCCTTTTTCTTAGAAGAGAATTCGATTTGCTGCGCACAAATTTAACAAGTTAAATTTGTTCGACTATAAAATAAATCAGATTGTGATATTATATTATGTTTAAATTAAGTAGCTTTTTAATATCAATTTGAAGTGGAGTGTAAAATAATGTAGTTTATCATTTATATTGACCTGTTGTGAATCATTGACAGATGAATATCAAGTGAACTTTCCGAGGGATCAGTTAAAGTACGTGAGAGAAGTGGGGAATTCTTGGTATGGTCAGGCAGTGGAGGGAGAAGCGTGTGATATATTGAAAATAGGAATGAAAAGCAAAGTGGTGGTCAAAATATTAAGAGTGGATGCAACTTCCAGTGAACTAATGCAATTTCTTCAAGAGACACGTGCATTCAGGTAATTAGCCTCTTTCCATTTTTAGAAATTCCCACTATTTCTTTTTCAGCCATCTTCCAAGAATAGGTTTCTTCCAACTCAAATGGAAGAAATGAATGCCTCAAAAAGAAATATCAAATATTAGAAAAGTGTTTTTTTAAACAGCTTATGTTTGCTGTCTATCTTAAATAAAGTATTCCTGTAACAGGGCGATCATGGAGGTTAAGCCTACATAATTTCCGGACCAATGGCAGGATTGTGGTAATTGCGCACATACCACTGCTACTTCCCAAACAAACTGGTATCCATAAATATGAATCTTAGCAGACTTCAAGCCACCACTGCAGATTGAAGCCCAGTTCTTAACAATGACAGTTCAGTGCCCTTAACCACTGAACCATTGCAATAAATAATAGTATTAATTTTAAAACTATTTAATGTATTATTTTTTAAATAAATGAAAACTAAAAAGCAAGAATTAGAAAAGCAAAATAATTTTAGCGAATTTCTTATGAAATTAAAATTGTAATTTTTTATTATTATTTTACAATAACAAAATCAAACAATATTCAAATATTCTTAATAATAACAATTCACATTCTAAACATATACACTGCTAAAAATATATATATAGAATTCTTAATTGAAGAGTTTAATAGAAGAGGCAGGTAATTGACATTTAAAAAATATATAGATTTCTCGGGAAAAGTTATTATTTTAATCTTATTTTAATATATAACATTCATTTACATTGCCACATCTATTAATTTGGAAGATACTATCAATAGGAAGATTCAGTTGGATCTGCCAATCAATTAATCTTCCAAAGATTGGGTAAGTGACATTATTTCAGCATTCTTCAAATGGAAGAAACAGATAAGTGACTTGATAACAAATTGAGGACAAACAACACTTGCTTGACATCAAGCACTAAGATACAAAAGGTACGAAGACATTTCGGAGAAAATAAAGAAACTCTAAGCAGCAGTTTCCATACATAAAAGAGAAATGTAGAGTCTTTTATGAATCAATAGCTTAAAAATACAAAGAAACAATAGTTCTTAAAAAGCTTCACCCTATAATTTTGATAATGATGTGAACTTTGATAATGATGTGTTTGTTGATGAATTTAATATTTTTTCTGATCAAAGTCACTTTGAAAATGAGTATTGTCTTATGCTGATGCAGCTTTTTCAGTATATTATTATTGTTACTAGCTGAATATTTGTTCTTTGCACAGGTTTTTAAAAAAAAAAAAACTGCCAACGCGTCGGTAATCATCAACATGACCAACTCATGCTCAAAAATTAAGTTAACTCAGTTGAACTCAAAAAAATTAAGTACAACTCAATTAAGTTAAAACAATTAAGTTTTTTTGTTTTGCTCTTTTTAATTTCAATTTTTTTTGCTCTTCCTGGCACCTTTACAATTTGAAATTATTAGTGAAACCTCTTTTTGGAAAGAAGGCCATCCCCTCAACAATGCTTTGCATCTCTGCCCCACAAAAGGCATCTATCTAGGCTATAGGGTCAGTGAGACAAAACAAATAATTTTTTTTCCACTCACCCTTTGCGAGACATCCATCTAACCCCATCTAGACCTTGGATGTACTAAACAAACTATTATCTTATAAAAATAATCTATTACTTTAAACCTTACAAAAAAAGGAAAAGAAATTGCTTGAAATCCTCTATAAAAAAAAACAAAAAATAAAACGTAATTTAAGAAGAAAAAAAAACAGTTACTTGAAACCTTATAATTGTAATTAAAATAATGGATGTCAGGAAATCACATAATTTAAATTTGGGTTTTGTATGTATTGAGGCACAAAGTGAAAGATTGTATTTTAGTAAGTTTGATTAGAAAGTTATTAGGGGGGGAGACAGAATTATAAGTGAGGGCTTAAAAGAAGAGTAACAGTCATATATATTTTTTTTTGCTAAGATTTTAGTTTGATTTGTTATTATTATTACAGTTGAAAGTGTTGTTCATATTCTCGTAGGAATCTTATTAGATTTATTTCCCGTTGCTTTAGGAGATTATTCTTTATAGTCGATTTCTTCCACTTTCATCATGTTGGCATCTTCTGAAGTGGAATAGTGGAAACAGTTCCAGCCCTTCCACAAACGCATTTCTTTGATTGAATGATTTTAAAGCTCTTCAGATAATCTTTGAAGGGGCCAGGTTCTGTAAAAAAGAGGTCCCGTTCTCTGAGCCAAACCTGTGGAACCAGCAAAATCTCTGACACAAGAGCTCAGATTTTTTTTTGTGTCCCGATTCTGGTTTTTGTTGATGCCGGTATGTCTGATGGTTGGTTGTTATGTTTAGCTTAGATAAAGATTTTATGTATGATATCGGCAACGGGAAAAGTATTGGTATTCCTGTGTCAGTGGTGTCTTTTGTAGATTTATCAGCTAATTTATTACCTTGATTGTCCAAATGAGCTTTTACCTAGGAAATTCTTATTCTCTTATTAGTTGACTGACAGTGACTGGATTTCTTGTAGAATGCTGTGTTTTGCTTTGTAATTTCTTATGGCTGTAAGTGTGGATGAGCTATCGGACCCAAATTGTTGTAGTGGTGGTTGAGTTGTGAATTTGATAGCTTCCAGGATGGCTATGGTATCTGCCTGAAATATGGTATTTTCCTTTCTAAATTTATGTTTTTTAATCTGTATTACTTAAATAGATGTAATAGAAGTAGTCAACACAGTCGTCTGTGAAAATGTTTATTTCGTCTGATATTTGTTCCTGTTGAAATTCACTGATGATTTTGCTTTTGAAGTTAGCGGAGTGTATTATGTTTAATTTTGGTTTTCTCTCCAGTTCTACACGCTTGATTACATTGGTGCCAAAATTGTTCTTTTGGAGATTAATCCTGATGGTGGGTGGAAAGTTATTGACCTTTCATGTGCCCCGAAGATATTATCCGTTTACTAGAGGATTATCACTTGGGGGTGGATATCCGTTGATTCCCTTGCCTTGAGAGAGAGAATCTTCATAAAGAGTTGAAACTTAATGGAAATTTGCCAGATACTGAATTATTGATTAGCTTGCCTCACTCTTTCCTGAGATTGGTCAGAAAGTTCGATAGAGTTGTTATGGTGATTCAGTACTATTTTGGATGCAAGTTGAATTCCAGAGTTGTTGTCGCTAGGGAGTCAAAACCCTTAGATATGGATTACTGACGCCTAGCTGTTCGGCTATGTTGGCTCCACAGCAGGGAGGATTGCCAAAGTTCAAAAGTCAGATAATTTGATAAAAATAAAATCTTTAGATTCTATAGAACAGGATAGTTATTTTTAAAGAATAAGTTGAAAATAATTTATTGGTGGTTATAGATATTCTGAATCTATTCGTAAACAACGAGCGTGGAAGAAGACATCTTCTTCCTTTGACGTCTTTGAGGGCTCTCTAGAAGTTCATCCCATCTAAATGAAAATTAATGATATTCAGTATTATTTGGCATAATTTGAGGCAAACTTCTAATATTCAAAAATTACCATTATCAGCAATCTGTTCCATTTGCTGGGACGAAAAAATTCATTTCCATAGTACCTATATTAGTATTTACAGTACCTAATACAGTATATGCAGAATCATTTAACATAATATCTATTACCATAAAAATTTCTTTTCTTTAAATTATTATTTTTAAATTGAAAATAACAGACGGCTCATCAGCATTCTTTAAGATGTCAAGTGTTAAATCCAAAATTATATCCTATTTTTTTGGCAAAATTAATTGCAACTTTTTCATAAAAATGGATTCAGAGGAGACTTTTTGTATGAATAAATTACAGAAATAGATAGTTACATTTTTTTCCCAATGCTAAATGTCCGAAGAGATTTCTGAAACAAATTATAATATGGTAAAGACAGATGCATTGGCATCAGACAAGCCTTGACAGGTGTTCATGATTTTTACCTTCTTTTTGTGCTAATTCAGAGCCAATTTTATGCTAATTCAAATTATTTTCACTTAAAGAAATTCTTCTTATTAGTAATTGTGACCTGGTTCTTAGATAAGAATTGCATAGTTTACCGTGAAAGAAAAAATAAAGAAGGGTTAAAGAAAGAAAAGGGCAAAAAGGGTATGGAGTCTATTACATCAGGGCACTAATTTACTTCAGGGGTAACAAGGTGGATTCTTTTGACTAAAAGGGCAGCAGGGTGCTGTGCCCTGTTTACCCTGCCTAGAATGAGCTCTGCATGAAAAAATTGCAAATCATAATTTCTGCACTTAATTTTACTATTCAATTTCAATGAAATCATTAAAAATGGAATTCAGATTTGTTTCATACATTAACTTTTACAATCTGAATGCCGTTAACTTTTAACAATCTGAAAATGTCATTATTATTTTCTTTTTTTAAAAAAAACCAGACCTAGATTTGCAAAAATTGCCTGGTAATTCTTTGGCGAGCCCTGTTAATTATTTCAATTATATCAGTGTTTACATTATAATAAAATTGTTTTTTAGTATTTTTTTTATTTATTGATTCTTTTAGGAAGGTAAATAATTTGCACTGTTGTTGGTGTCATGTATATTCGATGATAAACAATCATAAATTTTTTAAGTCCTTAATTTTTCAAAAAAGTACTTAATTTTTTCATAAAAAAAGTTCTTAAAAGTGCTTAATTTTTGCTTTGTTGAAAGAGTGGGAACCCTGATCTGGTTTCTTTTTTTGTAATGCTCCCTTTAGTGAGTGATACAATTGTTCTATATGTTGTTCTCGTGTTTTATTGAGTATTTAACTAGCCACAATAAAAGGTCACTCTTTTAGTGTAGACTTTCCATACGTCTTACGTCCTATGCATTCAATTCACTTCATTCTGTGTGACTATTTTTAAATGGCAGTCATTTATTCATACATACGTATTTAAAATCATGTTGAATAGTGTATTTGGTTTCAGCCCTTTTCTTCATTTTTGTGAAGTACAATAATATTATGTTGCTAATATAAAGTCTTTTTTATTTTAGAAATTTACAGCATCCTCATTTAGTGTCTCTTTTGGGTCGCTGTTTGGAAGTTCATCCTTTCTTACTCATCATGGAAAGCTGTGAAAAGGTAGGCTATCTTCTTTCATGCAACAGCCTTTCATCCCTTCGGTGGATCGACGAAACGAGGACCTCGGGGACCGGACACTGGGGGAAGGGTTCCGCGTTCGGCCGACCACCCGACCGGAACTCCTGCACCCCAATGTCCGAGGTCAAGAAAACTGAGGTGGGGGCAGAGTAGGATTTGACCTTCTCTATGGGCTGTAACACTATTTAGTTGAGTGTTTTATGTCTATAAACTGTCTGGCCGAAAGTATCCGGACGCTGGGTTGTCAGGGTAGTGAAAGCCCGATGGTGTGGGGGATGTTTCTAGTGGTCCACTCGTTTCTGTGGTTGGAAACATGAACTCTGAGATGTGGACAATGCTGCACCCCCATTTCTGTGGCAATATTTCGACCCGTTTCTCTTCCGGCAGGAGACGGCTGCTCCGTTCGCACGCCAAGGCTCACACAGACGCGGTTCGACGAAACAGGTGTTCGAAAACGGGACTGCCCTTCTCAGAGCCCATATCTGAATCCCATAGATCATCTTCGGGACGCACAAGAGCGCAGACAACGTGGCCAGCCGAATCGCCCCTCCCAACTGCGAGCACTCCCTTCAGTTGTGTGAGTTGTCCATTCCTATGGCCACCTATCAAAAACTGGTGAAAAGTCTTCCCAGAGGTGTGGGGGGGGGGGGAATGCAAAAGGGAGATCCTACATCCTATGTCTCAGGACGCTCCATATCACTGGGTGTTTGAATACTTTTGATCAGAAGGGAGAGACATTAATTTTTAGGATAGGGTTTCTTGCTTGAATAACAATACGTAACGTGTGATGGACGGTTCGGCCACTAGAAGGAATAGTATATCTAATATCAGAAAAGAATATTTTATTTATTTATATAAATGACAGGCATTTTTCCACTCGGCCGAGTACCCCGAGGCGCCGCTGGCGTGCTCGAAATTTTCGATGTGTCGCAAAGAGTGCGAGAGTCTAGACCCATTTTAAAAAGATGGGCATTGGTCTAGCTAAAAGAAGAAAGAATGCCACAGAATAAAGGAAATCCCGTGAGACACTCCCGGGTGTTTCCCTCGGCTTCGACAAAGAGATGGGAAGTGAACCTCTTCTTTGCAGCATTCAAAAATATTGTATTGCAAAATAGAGATCCCTTTCTTTGCCAGGAAATCTGGATTTTTGTTTCTCTCTATGCAACCATGAGTAGGCGTGTCGTAGTCATAGTTCATGACTTCTTTAATCAAATATTTTAGAGTGGAGTTTCAATAATTTCGAAATTAAAAGATAGTGAATATTCTATTTAATATGCAACACATGTCATTTTTATATCTTTTAATTATTTCCTGGAGGTTTCACTGTAGTTAAAGCGTCGAGTTAAATACTATGAAATGCTTTGGAATTCTTTTGTTAAATTAAATTAAGGGCTTAAAATATATTAAACAAAGATAAAAAAAAACGAGTTAAACCAAAGAAAAAGGGATTTCGGTTTTTTCCCCACCCTAGTTTCAACTCAATAAAATAATATAATCTCGTTTACTTTTATCAAAATTTGAAGAAAAAAAAAAACTTGGAATTTTCTCAAAAAATTGCCTATTTTTGCAATAAAATCTGACAAGTGGTTATAAAAACACAAATTAGTACTCATTTTATAGATAATGCTTTCAACTTTATCTTTCATAATTAAAACTTCTCTGAAAAATAAACTGTTCAAAAAGTACAAGTGTTTTGTTTTCTTTGATAATCGTCCTAGCAAAATCAATTTTTGAGGAGGGTTAAAAAAATGTTCTCATTTGGTTAGCTGTCGTGAAATGTTGCAGGTAAAATTGATACTAAAGATTTTATTACTATATTGATAAAAAGCATCTGAGTTTGACTAAAAGAAGTTAATATCAGATTAAATTGATTTTCCCTGTGTATGTATTATCTTTTTCGTAAATGGATCTTCTAGAAACCCTAGCACATCAGTTTAGTATGATGACGAAATCCAAATGTAATTGATATAAATAAAATAAAATTTTGAGATTTGTGGATTATCCCCATTTTTATTTCAATAAATAATTTATTGTAATATTGTTTTCATATGAAGTGTATTACAATAATTACTGTCGATGTAACTTTTCAGAAAGGGTTACATATATTAGTGTCTTCTTTTCACAAATTTGTGTGTAATATCTTGAAGAAAATCAAAAAAATTTAAACTCAGAATCTTCCTTGAAATGATCAGCCGAAAGAGTGAAAATGGAATTTAAAAGTTTTAGCCTGATTGTTTAAAGATATTCATGTGGGATTTTTTTTTAAATAATTCCGTCTGTATTATACCTATATCTCTTTCCATTCTGCACCTCTTTTAGTCATCATTTTGCTTTAGATTCATCGAGTTTTGGCAAATGAAAGAAGTTTAGTCATCTGTGGGCAAATGCTGTAGGATAAATGTATTGCTATCACCCATATGATTTAGTTTTTGTATAAAACACGTTCTAACTTTTTCAAGATTGATAAATTCTTCATTTTATACAAAAAAATATCTCTTTTTAATTTAAATAAATATAAAACATGCATAGTAAATTTTTTTAATAAAGGTTTAGAGTGCTTTGGCTTTAAGTGGAGTTTGAAGACGTAAAGATGATATTTATTTGTGTTTATGGCCTTTCAAATTACTGTAAGCAATTTAAAATTTAAAGGACAAGTTTCGCATAGCTTATTGTCCATCAAGTGCTAAGTAAAGTTGGAAACAAAAGGATGCAAAAAGAACTCACTATTAAATTTTTTATTTATTTTTTTGTTGGATGAAATGAAGTTATTGACAATGAAAATGTTAGTCAATTAGTTAGAGTTAGTTAGAAATGTAATGTTTCGGTCACCTGAGGTTACTGTGTAATACCTAATTAGCGGACAGATTAGTGCAGGTGTAAGTATGACGTCACAGAAAGCTACCTCTCCTTGAAAAAGTGAAAATTCACAATGGTAACAAACACTAACTGTTCGTTTGATAAAAATGTTTCAAATATAAAAGTAAGCTGAAAGCATTATCTACAAAGTAAATGATAAATGTATTTCTATAACTATACGTTCAGAATTTATAGCAAAAACCTTCGTCATTTTACTTAATTATTTTGTTTAACTTGTTTATGTAGTTAATTAGTTGTAGTTGTTAATGATGGTTTGTAGATGCTTTATTCTCCAATTACTTTGAATATTTTGAATACATTTAAATTATTATTTATTTACTAAATGAGTAATTACAAAAATTGTGGTGCTGTTTACTATGTTAATAGTTTTAATATAAAACTGGATATTTGAAGAGATATGATGAAATTCAAAGATACATTAAAATTCCCCATTTTATTTTTCCTTCTTTTAAATAAAAATAAAAACTTATAAAGTTTGTATTTTTTAGGATTTAAAATCGTATCTAATAGAGCAACGTAAATCACCAGAAACTCTTTTGAAAAGTGGAACTTTGCTTCGCATGGCATGTAGTATTACTTCAGCTCTTCAACACATGCATGAACATGGTTTTATTCATATGTATGTTTGTTTTATCTTTTTACTTATATTTTGCATTGCAACTATTTATTTTCCTATTTCTTTAATATTTCCCAGGAAATTTTTTTTTCTAATTTCGCCTATGCTATTATTTTCTTATGCTTTATATTTCAAGCAATGTATTATTTGTTTCAGTTAGTGGGTGATTTTGCAAAAATTTCAAATTCTAAAAAAATTTGAAGTTCATAAAAAAATCTGGAAAAAAATCATACTTTATAGTTAAGGCACTTAAGCGAAAAATAAAGTCAATCTCCTGGCTCAGAAAATGCCAGGAGAGTGCAATTTCTCTTCATACCAAAGTGTGGCATTTTTTATTTGTATAAGGCTTCTTACTAAGTTCTAAAGGCCTATTTTGTCTTAAGAAATTTCTTCTATTAGAATCGTCACATGATCATGTGTATTATTTTTAAAAACTGTTTTCATGTTTAAGTGAACTGATGTACAGCAGAAACTGTTACACACTTAAAAAAAAGATTGTTAATTTAGAATGATCATGTTTTTAGAATTTTGAAGCTACGATAAGAATATCTGGTGAATCAGATCTTCAAAGCAACAGAATGGTGGGAATAAATGGTGTTGCAAGACTAAAAGATTTTTTTTTAAAATCATAAATTGGTCAGGAGAGTAACATGAAAACCTTGTCACAAACTTTCAAATGATACACTGATTAAAGATTCAAAATACATTAGTATTTTAAATGCCTATATATGTGTAGTTTATTAATACATTGAAATGTTGGTATAAAAATTTTAAATAAATTAGTTTCATACAGGCTAAGAGTGTGACATTTAATTAATTTTAAAACTTTTTTAGGAAATTGTAAATGAACAATCTTTTTTTTAAATGCATGAGAAAAATTATGTCTTAAAAGTGCAAAAAGTAGAAACTTTTTCATAACATTTCAACTATTTTAACCTATTTCAGGCCAATTTTGTGATATATTGTTAGGTTTTAAAGAATGACCCAATTAACTGTCTTTTTTTTTTTTTTATATAAAAAAGTTTCTTTTTCTTTTCTTAAAATAACAAAAAATTGTATTTTCACAACATTTATTAAAAAAAAAAAATTTAATGTGACTTTCACATTTTTATAGCAATCATTATGTAACAACATAAAAATACTTTCTCTTAATTATGTGAACTCTCAATGGAGGACATATCTATTTAATGCAAACAGACAGAGAAGATTAAATTGTTCCCTTAAGAAAAGCTAATTTAGAAATATGATACCATAAACTGTTTCAACTGTATGATAGGGAAAAGGCCTATAGCCAGAGTCGTCATATTTTGGCAAGTTTGGAAAATAAATTTTTCCTGATACTAGGCCTTTAAGGTAAATGAACATCAAAACATCCTTTTACATTAAAAAATAACAATTAGACGATGATTAACGTCTATTTCAATCAACATGTAAATCCACGTGGTTTACCAATCGATAGTGTGGCAGCTATTAATTCAGATTTTCATGTGGTGTTTAAAATCTGGATATGCCATTTATAGCATGCCACGAATCACACATTTCAGTTAGTAAGGATTTCTCCATTATCGACAATTTCACGGCGAGTCCGCATGGTTTTATCGATCGTATTTTCAGTAGTTATTAAAATAGATTTTCCTGTCGAGAGCAAGACAAAAAAAAAAAGCACTCTCTTTTTTTTTCTCTACTGTAAGAATTCTATAAAAGTTACTAAAAATGAAATGGATCTACATTATTTGATTATTATTTAACGTTCGTGACTATAAGAAATTGGTGGGAATCGTAAACATTTCTGTGTATAGTTGTTGATAGTTTACTGCGATCGGTAGTGTTTAAGAGTGATCTATGATTAAAAAATGTTTAATATTGCTTGTTAATTTTTTTCTTCTTTATAGGGACGTTGCAACTCACAATTGTTTAATAACTCCAGACTTAGTTGTAAAGGTTGGAGATTATGGCACTGCTATTCATTGTCATAGGGTAAGTTAATTTTGGCTTTTAGAAAGTTCTTTATTATTTCGTCTTTATTATTGTGTTTTTTAGTGTGTATCAATATCTCACATGCACATATTTAAACATCTTATTACTACAAGATTTTTCAGTAAACAATCATGAACTGTAATGTTTTATTAGCAAGAGTAATAGTTTGTTTTACCAGAAACGTCATTACTCTACAGCACCGGTTCCCAGTTTTTTTTAGCTGTGGAACCCTAAATGATCGAACTTCTTTTGGCACAACACAGAGCGTTAATTGGTAGATGTAAATATGACATTAAAGAAAAACATTGATTTTAGAACATTTAATATGAAGAATAATTTTTTTCATTGTTTCATGTTAGGCAATTGAATGCGCAATTTTGCTGTGGCTTTAAGTGTGTTTTTGGCTTATGCACAAATCAAATTGAATAAGATAAGCAGAATTGCTTTTGAAAAAGAACTGATATAAAATATGAGAATGGTTATTGGAAGTAAAATAATTGTGATATTTGGTAATTTTATTTTGAATATTGAAGTTCGATGTGATAAATTTAGATACAATCATTTGTAAATGCTTATCCGTTTAGTAATTTATTCCATATATTGTTATTGCAAAAAAGTTATAAATATATGTTTTAAAATCTGAAATTTAATTTTACTTAAATAATTTTACTTAAATAATTTTCGAATAATAACCTAATTATTAAATAAATAATCGATTATTGGTTGAATGCCTACCTCTTTCAAAAATCTTTACTGCGTAGAAAAAAAAAGTGTCCTAACTAATGCAACCCCTGTAATCTTTCTAAGCTGACTATTATGACTGATATTTTATGGTCTAATCTATTTAGTTAAATTTCTATCTTAATAAAATGATTTTGGTTTTGGAGCTTAGGAATCAAAAGTGATCACCTGCCCCGGTTACTGACAGCAGTGATGGATGCTTGACTTAGGTGTTCCACTTCTACTTCGTGCTCACCTGCTGAATTCTACAGAAAATCCCCCATCCAATTAAAACGAAATTCCACATTTACAATAAAATAGAAATTTTCATATTTGGTTATTTCAGCGGTGAACACCCGACATTCCAGAAATTGCCGTCTTGTAATCAGAAATAAGGGGTCTACTTATACACCGGGACATACAGAGTGTAACATAGGTTGGTCAAATATCATAAGAAATATATCTTGAAACATTCAATATTTTTTAAGAACCATCCAATGATACCAAACTCGATTCTGGGGGCAACTTTGTTATATGTTACAAATAAATGTTTAGTTATCAGAGAAGCACCAAAAAGAAGTGAAAAAAAAATTTTTTTTCCTCCAATAATTTTCTTAATAGATGGGAAATGAACAAAAAATAAAGTTTTTTCAAAATTTTTTGTAAAAGGAAAAAAAAAGTTGTTTATTTTAATTGTTACAAAGTATCCGAAAAGAGACGCTTCCAGTAAATGAATGTCCAGAAATGGGAATTCCTACTGTGTATATATAAATTTTAAAATGTTATGGTGTGTTTTTCATAAATAGAGAAGTACTTTGAATATCTTAGGAGGATTTCTATTGCCTGGGTGATGTCGCCTTTCCAATCAGGTGGTGCGCACCAGAAACACTCATGTGTACGGAGAGTGTCATCGAGGCCAAAGACATCTCACGAGAAGCCAACATTTGGTAAATATCTTTTGAACAAATGACATAAATATTGGATGTCATATCCAATATTTATATCATGGTTTGTCCTATTTCTTCTGGGACTTTGGGGGGGGGGAACGAATAAACTAGACTAAAACTAACCAATTCAATAATTTATCAGTAAGTATAACAGGAATAGCATAAATTTTAACTAAATGAGTTTTATGTAGTGCCAGAAAGTTAGGTTTTTCACTCTTTTAAAGAAATAACTGTTTGTTTAAAGAAATAACTATTTTTTGTGCTATTTGTGTATATGGAATTTTAAAGTCTATAAATCATATTATTTAAAAGTAATTGAGTATTCCTACTTGATTGCTGGTTCGTAGTTGTCCTGATTTAAAACATTCTGTTCTTATTTCACGAAGCTTCTGTAGAGTCTTCATTACTCCAAAGTGGACTCCGGTTGAACTGCAATACCTATCCTTTCAAGATGTCCGCAATTCTTGATCTGTGAAGGACAAGCTGCCATTTCAACCTCTGTCCTTCACCAGATTCAGATAGATTTGTATAATGCATCATATAGAGTGAGTCCCGTGGAGACTACCACTTAGTTGTAGGTGGAACTTGGTCTTATATTCAAAGATTCCTTCCTTTCAGGGATATGTCAGAATCTTCCATTTGGGCTTTACCTTTCATCACTCCATTTATCTGGTTTTGGTGTCGTTGAAACCTTAACATAGGATTTATTAACTAATATTTCTTTTCTATTCTGGAGGCTAATATTTCATTGCAAGCCTTCCTCGATAATGCGTCAGCATTTTGATTCCCTACGATGATGAATCTTGAAGTCGTATTCCTAGAATCCACCTGGCTCCCTGACCTTCCTTTTCACAGTAATTTTACTGAACTTGAGTGCTATTCATTGTTCTTGAAGCCTAATTTGGAGGATTAGTTCGTTATTGATATCAGCCACATCTACCACATGATGGTAACCGGCATCTCTAAATGTGATCTTGAGATAGACTTTGTTGATTTTGTCTTCAGTCACAGTCAACAGTACAACATGGGGCAGAATCCAGATAATTTCTTTTGCCTAGTGTTTGTGTCAGACTATGAATTTCAATGAACAAGGTTCGAGTAAGAGTCAGAGATCACGAGTTCGAAAATCCTCTGAAAGAGGGAGTTCGAGCATTTAAAAATAATTTAACGACAGAATTTGCATAGTATTAATTTTGAGTGTGTAAGTACCCTCATTATGCAACTGTTATTTTGTATATATATAACAAATCAATATAGGATTTGGACTTTTGTTTCTTTTGATTTTCATTACTGTATGTATTGAATTCGTGACCTCATGTTATGGAGAGGATTGTTTTTCTTTTATGATGTTTAAGTTCAGTTATGATTTTTCCTGCTTAATAAAAATTCTTGTTAGTTCAAAGATGCCTTTTTCATTATACTTGCTAAGCATTTTCCACAACGCACTAAACTCTGCCAGCAGTTTGGACCAAGTCTGTTCTGATGTTAAGGACATGTTTGCTCCGGCATCAATTATCATACTACATATAACTCCACTGACATGCCCCTTAACAATAAGTCTGCTGTCGCTACCAATCAATGAAGAAATCTGTAGCACTTTGACTCGAAGCTCATTACTTCCAACATCCTTACATTTCTGGTAGTTCTTACGTACATGCCTATCTTTTCCACAACTCTTCCTGTTTTCTCTCAAACTGCAAGGATCTCTCGCTGGATACTTTCCATCATTTTCTTAAGACCAGGATTTGAATCCGTGACTGATACTGCTTTGATAGAGTAGCGGTGTTTCCGCGAGACTTTCAGCTGCATCGAGCTCGTGTGTAGACGAGAGCAGATACTATATTCTTCACATCGACGAGTTTAAGAGCCTTTTAAGTCTCTGGATCTTGCATGCTGTTTATGAAGTGTTGGAGGGCAATCTTGAAAGATCGACCTGAAAAAATGTGACAATTGTTGAATATCAACTGCCAGTTCTTCAAAGCTTTCACCTGCTTGTTAATAGCAGAACTTCAGTTGTAGTGATTGAGTCTTCAGATTATTGAATTCGCTGATAGAAAAAGGAAAACGTAAAATCAGAGAACAAGTCTAAGTTGACTTAAAAATCTAGAAAATGAAATTAGAAAATAAAAGGAAAGAAGAAGCTGAAGCAATAAAACAAACTCAAGAAATGGAAGCTGAGGAAAGAAAACGAACTCAAGAAACAAATTTTATATTAGAAAAATTGCTTTTACAAAATGAAACAAAACATGGTGAAAATAATCTTCTAATTAAACGTGAACTTCATAATATTCCCGAAAAGTTCAATCCGAAAGTGAATGACATCAGCTGTACTGCTCGAGTTGGAATGAGTGAAGAACTGTGGGTATCTCATTTCATAGAATTACTGCCATACGATGTTGTCTTATTTATCACAAGACAAGAAGAAAGTTGATAATAGTAAAGTAAAAGAACTTTCATTAAAAAGATTTAAAATGATCCCCGAGATATTTAGACAGTTTTTACAAAACATCTGAAAAAACCGGAAACAAGTTGGCTTGATTTTGTGTATGAACTGAGTAGAAATTTTGAATAGCACATTTAAATAGCTTTGTGATTGAATGAGTACAAATTAAGTGGAAAGTTTCCTTTGAAATGAAAAAACTTTTCATCGATGTGTGGTCAAATTTTAAAACTATGAATAATTTATGCATTAAACTGGATGACTACAAAAATGTTAGAATAGAAATGCTAGAATGTTTGCTATTCTCTCTCCTGTCTTCTTTTTAATATTGCACTTAAGAGAGTTATTCGTGATTCAAACATCAATACCAGTGATCACATTTTTACTAGATCAGTACAACTACTTGCATATGCTGATGATGTTGATATAATTGCTCGTTCCCTTCCTGCCCTGAAAGAGGCATTTCTTGCCCTTGAGGTGGCTGCAAGGCAAATGGGCTTAGTCATAAATGTAGAGAAAACAAAATATATGTTATTCTCAAGAAGCAGAGTGCCAGATCCCTATATTGAAATAAATTCTTATGGATTTGAAACAGTGAGGAGTTTTACTTACTTAGGATCAATTATTACCATCGACATTGACAACAGAATTACTTCTGAAATAAAAAACCGACTCAATCTGGCGAATAGGACTGTCTATGGGCTGAGAAGATTTATTAAATCTAGGTTTCTTTCTAGAAAAACAAAGTTCTTAATCTACAAAACTCTTGTCCGGCCAGTCTTGACATACGCTTCTGAAGCTTGGACAATGACAAAACTGGAGGAAAATTGTCTCACAATATTTGAGAGAAAGATTTTGCCGGGTATACTTGGTGATGTAAATGAAAACAATAGCTGGAGAAGAAGATTTAACTTTGAACTGTACAAGATTTATAAACAACCTGATATTATTAAATACTACATAAAAATAAATAGAATGAATTGGATCGCCCACGTGATTCGAATGAGTGACGACAACACGATAAAAAAGGTACTGCTTTGTAGACCCACTGGAAACAGAAAGCGGAGAAGGCAGCGGTTGAGATGGGCTGACTCAGTGGAGTCTGATTTTCTTGCAATTAATTAAAAGAATTGGAGTTCGAAGATAAATCGGAAGTCATCATGGAGAAATCTTCAGAGGAAGGCATTGACTCACTTCGGGTTGTCTGGCTAACTATGATGATGATGATTTTCTAAGAAAATTTTTAAACTTTATTTCTATAAAAACTTTTTATTTAAACGCCTTGCTGGAACAAGATGGGGTTGCACTGGACGAACCTTGCTACAGACTTATCAAATGTTTATTCGGCCCGTTTTGATTTACTGCTGCGAACCACTTGTTGTGGCGGGGAAAAAAGTTCTTGATTCTTAGGAAAAAGTTCAAAATCAGTCTCTGCGTATCACTGGGGCAGTAAAGACTACTCTGATTGATGCTATGCTTTTGGCGACTGATGTTAGACCATTGCAATCTGTGATTCAGGAGAAAGCTATAATTCTCTGGGATAAGATCATCAGAGTCCCTGGTTGCTTTTCACTTTGGAATGAGGCCAACTGGGACCTGAATAGAAATTTAAAGACTCAAAATGGCTTTCTTCAGGGAGTTTTACACTTGAAAAATACTCTCGGAATAAATTATGATCCTGAATATCTTGTCCCAACCCAAAATCCAATAAATTTGAAACATTTCCAAATTAATTTGGATTTATGTTTTTTATAGTGTAAATAAACGCAATATGGATCCTGCTATTCTGAAAGTCTTGATTTATGAAGCATTGAGCTCCTACTACCCTGAGCCAGAGTGGCTTCGGATCTGCACCGACGGATCCCTCCTACCAGACAGTCCTAATGCTGGTGCCAGAGTTTTCTCCGAGACTTTCCTTTTATGCCCCTGTGAGACAAGGATCTGCTTTTGATGCAGAGATAGCTGCAATCCGAATAGCTCTAGTCCAGTTGCAGTGTCATATCGATCTTTTTGAAAAAGCTATTGTCCTATGTGACTCAAGAGCTGCTTTGCTTGCCATTGCATCCTTAAATAATCCCCTAACTCGAGACATTTTGGATTGCCGCCTCCAACTTGAATACCTAGCATCCCTTAGGAAAACCATTGTTCTCCAGTGGGTTCCTGCCCATTTCAGCGTTACGGTTAATGAAAATGTAGACTACTTAGCAAAAAAGGGGACCTTAATTATTCAGACTTCTGCGCACATTATGGCCTTCTGTTCCATCAATCAGCTTATTAAGAGGACCTTTAAGACCTGTGCTCATGAAGAACTTATTGACCGTACTTCTACTAAGTCTTGGAGGGCTACCGTCCTAAATTTGCGAAATGGCCCAAGACGAAGAGCTGTGGCTGAATTCGGCTTGACCAACGGTCATGATTGTCTGTGGAAACATCTGTCTAGATTTGGTATCGTTCCTTCCCTGGTATGCACTCTTTGCAGTTCTGGTGAGGACATGGACTCCACGCACCTTCTCCGCTGCTCTGCACTTTGCAGGAATTCTATCACTGAATGCTATTGGGAAGCTAGAGACATGTTGTGATTAATAGATTCTGTTGCAGCATCTTTTGTTTCTGTTCTTATTTTTGGATGTTTATGTATGCTGTTACTGTCTATAATCAGGGGTCTATCCAGGCCGAATTTACTACCGTTTAGCGGTACCTTCACAAATTCAACTTTAGGAAAAACGGTAGTTTCACAAATTCAATTTTAAGAAAAACGGTAGTTTCACAAAATTCTTTTTCTTAAAATTTTATTTTTGTATCCCTTAAGAAGCAATAAATCCACATTTTTACCATATTTTTGTGTTGATTTTTAAATATAACTTTTAATTTTTCACAAACTATGTCTAAATTTTCACAAAATAGGTACCTCTCAGAAAAACCTAGACAGACCCCTGATAATCTGCCATTGGAAATAAAATAAAAAAAAACTTTTTATTTAAAATAAAGATAAACCGACTGTAATAAAAAAAAAAAAAGCTTTTCAAAGGTTATTGAAAAAAAAGTACAAATTAGGAAAGTAGTTTAAAACTTTTTTTTTTTTTTTGCATTCATCATTTTTGTCAAGGACACCTTTAAAATTTTCTCAGAAGTGGGAGGAAAATTCAATCGGAAAAAAAAAACAGTCCTCAAATTGTTAAATCATGCTTCAAAGTTATTTCTGTAATTTTTAAATTTTTAAAAAACAATTTTTATAATTGATTTATTGTCACTAAAACAGCAAACTTCAAAACAAAATTAGCAATTTTAACAATATTTCAATTTGAAAAAAAGAAAACTAAAAAGTCATATTTCATTTTAATTATTCAAGAAAATGTAGTACTTTATTTACATCACACTTTAAATTCTTAAAATTTTCTACACACACACAAAAAATTCGCTATTGTGTTTTTGTATTATTTATTTATTTATTTTTTGGTAAATTTTGTATGAATTTTGTTTTGCGAAATGCATCTTTTGCAAACGTATTTTAGCTAATAAGGGTATAACATTTTAAAATGCAAATTTCGCATCCTGTTTATTACTTTGAATAAATTCAATATTGAACATAAAAAAAATTATTACAAATAAAAAATTATTTATTTTTTGTAGTTTTTCAGGAAAAACAGTTTTAATGATAAAAAAAATAACTAAAAATAAATAAATAAGGTATTAAGAATTATTTGCTTCTCTAGTAAAAAACTTAAAAATCTATATCTTAAACATTTCCATTTCCAATCTGAGGTGAAACCATTAGGTGAAAAATTTCGAAACAATTCTTATTTCTTGCAACACTTTAGAATGACAAAATTGATATTTTTGATTAAAAATATCAATTCTCAAACCAAATATCCTTCTCTCTTTGCATTAAACCAAAAAGTTAACTCAGTTTTGGCAACAAAAAAGAAAGATTAGTGTGAAACTCCTATGTAGACAATATCACTACACCCTATGACAAGTTTAGATTCGGCCAATTCTGTTTACCCAGGTAGTATATACTGACGTCATAGGCAATCCCCACCACTTTTTGAGTCATGTGAAGTTAGTTTCATTTTAAGCTAATTTTGAGTTATGATTTTAAAATTTCAGGTCAATTTTGTACATACTGATTTGATTTGTGAGAGTTTTATGTTATAGACTATTCAAAATCATCAAGATTACGCGATTACCATACGCATGCAGGTTCCGTATTTGCTGATGTTCTATAGTTGACGACAAGTTTGTAAAAGCCATGATTGGCTATGTATGACAAATTTCAGTGAAATATGCAAACTTAGTTTTGGAGCCAGTAAAAAAAAGGATAATCTGTTCCTCGCAGCTTTTGGAGAAAAAAATTGGCACTGATTTAATAAGTTTCCAAGTAGCCATAAACCAAGAAAATTCTTTGGTTCCAGAGCCAGTCAAAATTCTTGCAGCTGTAATGAATAAAAGTCAGGAAAATTGTATTCTTCCTCCTAACAGTCTAAATTTATCTGAAAATAGTAAAGTTACCATGACAACCATGTCCAAACAAAAAATTGTAAAAAGGTTTGAAAATGAATTCCCAGAATTTGAGTAAGATTTATAGTGTCATCAAATCAACAAAGACATCACAATTCAAGGTGGCACTTGCAACACTCAAGTTCTCTCGAGTAACGAAAGTTCAAGTGATTTAATGAAAAATCAAAACCGACCCGATTTAATGAAAAATCAAAACTTATGTCCCCTAAAGAAGTCTGGTTCTTTGGGAAAACAAAAAAGAATACTCAGGAGATACTGCCGAAATCACAATAAAAAATATGAAAATCCTAAAGCTACATACCACTACTACTAAAGTTACATATAACTTCTAAAGCTACAAAATTCTATGGCTTTACTATGTTTTTAATTATGGAATAAATCTTTTATTTTTATTTTTTGCTTTATCATCAAAAATATATAAATTGAGGAGAGAAAAATGTGGGGAGTTTGCTTTAGAAATTGATCATGATGAAATTAATACAATAAAAAGTTATATACAAGATAAATGTAGAGTAAGATAAGAACTATATACATTATGAACAAGGTATTTAAAAATAAGAGAAGACTCAAAGGGTGCAGATCAATGCTGTTCATATCTATGGTTTGTTAATTATGTAGAAAGGAGATTGTCGACAATACACCTTCGCTTAGAGAATGTCACTGGGCTGAATTTAATATTTTTCATCAGTACGTTAAAAATCGAAAATTTGGTTGAAGTAGCCAGGGGTCTGACCAGGTATTTTGTGAAAGGTCCGGTTTTTGTAAAATTATGAAAAAATCACTCGTAATTTGGGAATATAAAATAAACGTTAAGTCACATTCCTTCAACCAGGGTCCTGCTTTTATGAATTTGTGCAGACAGGGTCCTGTTATTGGAAAAACCTTTTTCAAGGAGATTCTGAATTGTAAATAGATACAAGATTATTCTCAACACTGTAAAATTGTAATTTAAAAAAAATAAATTTTCAAAAATAAACAGCAATTGCTGCTTCTATTTAGAGATGCAACATACAAATATATATTTGATATTTAGCCTATACTGCTGAACGCAGAATATTCATTTCGGATGAATAATGGAGGAAGCGTCTGCCGAAGACAAAACTTAATTCGTTTACGTCCATCTTTTTTTTTTTTTTACCCCTGGGACGATTAACAAAACAATAATGAAGATAAACAAATTTGTGAAGGGTCCGATTTAAAGAAAAATCATTATGTGAAGGGTCCGTTTTTAAGTTAAAATATTTTGTGAAGGGTCCGATTTTATAAAAAGATATTTCGTGAAGGGTCCGTTGACCCCTGGTAGCGCTTCTTTGAAAATGGACGTCTATTTTAAGATTATTATAAATGGTGTTATTTCGCACAAACTTTTTATTATTATGAGAATATTGTGTTCAAACGGGAGATTTTTTTTTTAAATTTGCGTTTCATTTAGTGAGCCTCAAGCAGGGGAGACGTCTTTTGGTATTCAGTGCCATCTTAGAGTTATGAAAGTTTGAAAAGCATCCTCTGCTTTTTTGATGGTGGTAGAATTATGCTGATCCCAGTTGAGGGTACTAGTAAGGGTGAGTCCTAAGCATCAAACACAATTGGGATTTCTCCTTCAAATAGCATTGAGTATTTTATTTAGTTTTCTTTTGCGTTTTTTTTTATGACGAGTAGGTTTGATTCGGTAGTGTTTTTATCTTTCGTTTCCAGCACCTGGATCTTACTGATGACCTTGTTCGGGCACGGTATCATCTACGTAGAATGCAGTTTGCATATGTGTTCTTTCCACTGGAAAGTCTATGATGTAAATGTGAAAGGATAGACCTTTGAGGGATTCTGCTTTAATGGCTTCATTGACTCTTATGATGAATGTCTTTTGGAAAAGGTAGTTGTTTGTCACGTAGAAAGAATGACTACAGAAAGTATATTGAGGCACTTTATGTACACAAGGAAGCTGACATCTCCGCTTGAGCTTTTATAGATATAAATACGGAACAGGAAATGATGTAATGGAATGTTCTAGATATAATAAATAAAAGCTTAAGTAACATCATACATATATTTCTATTTCTTTCAAGGTGAGAGGATTGAACTCTTCACTTCTGCTCGCCAGGGCAATGACTTTAACCACTCGGCTACCCAGACGCACGTCGATTCGAATGATTTCATTTGGGATTTTACAATCTATCATTTTTTGGATAAGGCTGAACTTTGCCAAAGGCTTTTGCAATATCAAGCATTGAGAGGGCTTCTTTTTTCTAACTGCCTTGACTAATAAACTCTAGGACTCTAATCAGCTGTTTTGTGTTTGAAAGGTTTATTCTAAATCTGTACTGTTCTTTCAGAAGGAAGTCTAAGTATGTATCGAGTCTGGTTAAAATGATCTTCTCCACCATTTTGTAAAGAGTGTTTAAGAGGTTGATGGTCTATAATTTTCATGATTTATTCATTAACTATTAGTAAAATATATAAGATGAGCTTTTGTGTATAAATACTGGTAATTAAAAAAATTATATGAAACCTTATTTTAATTTTATACATTTCATTTTATTGATTTTTATTACTCTATTTCGGTTAATTTATTTTCTAATTTGATATGTCTCATCGAAATTTTTTCATAATCTTCATTTTGTATTAATGTTGATTATTTGAGTTAAGGAGTGATTGATAAAAATATTTTTAAATTTTAGAAAATTGATTGGTTTGTATATTTTATTATTTTTTGACATAAGCATAACTGTTATATGAATAATTAATCGATCATAATTCTGAATTCTGTGTGAATAATATTTTATGATTTGTAATATTGTATGATTCTATTATTACAGGTCTATAGTTTATTTTCATATGATTTTGGTAATAGCCCAATTTATGCAGCAAAAATAGTTCATATTTAATGTCAAATTCATTAATGTAATTTCATAATGTTCATTTAATGTAATTTCATTAACATTCTTATTGTTGTGTTAAACAGGTCGCTTGGAGTTGTTCTTTGGGAGCTGTTAGAGTTTGGAAAATTGCCATACGTTAATCTCAGTGATTCAGATGTTATCCTGAAAGTGTTGATTGAGTGCACTTTAAAGCTGGAGCAACCTATGACGCCCTGCGTTCACAAAGATATGATGTAAGTATTTTTCAATTATTTATGTTGAGGCTTCCACTAAAAAATTATATTTATTTAAATTTTTTTTCTTCATAACAGGGCTAATAGCACCAAACTTCTCTCAAACAAAATTGTGCCAAGCTGCTTCAAAACTCTCGTATTAATACTTGAGCAAAAAGCACTATATTAGACCAGTTAGGTATCGAATTTTAGAGCAAAATAGTAACCAATGGGGATACACATGGTAATCGGAACCTATTAGGCAAGTTCCCGCCACCACCAGATCAAATCGGGTGTGCAGATATGTTATTACTAAAATACGATACTCACTTCCCATGATAACGTATTCAAAATTAGAATTGAAAAACGAATGTGGAAGGAACCCAAATGATCAATAAACGACGTGAATTTACAATTGAATCATCGCTAATACATAAACCTCGTCAAAATAAAATTCATAAAAATTCCGAATACACATGGCGTAATTCGTATGCATCGTATTAAAAAATCTCAAGTGAAAATAACTGAAGGAACAATCGTAAAACAACATGGAATTACAAAGGAATCGAGTGCATCACAAAGTGATTTAGAATAAATCGTTATAAAATAGTCGCTTCTGGAATCCGAATTTCGTGTGTAGTTATGTTGTCTTAAATTAAAAGCGTCGCAATTGAAGCACTAAACTAAACTGAAATCAGTGCCGCGACAGCCCTAGAGGGCCAAGGCCTACTGTGCCCATCTCAGTTTTCTTGACCTTGGACTCTGGGGTGCAGATGCAGATGTTCCGGTCAGGTGGTCAGCCGAACGCGGAACCCCCAGTGTTTAGTTCCCAAGCATGCTTGGTACTGATTTATCGACCCAGTGAAGGGATGAAAGGCTGAGTCAACCTCGCCCGGCCCGAGGATCGAACCAGGGACCTGTGGCACGACAACGCGAAGCGCTACCGCTCAGCCACCGAGCGTCTGCAATTGAAACAACTGTGTAACATTATACAAACAAATTAGTAAAAACTACTGTTAAAACTGAGCAAACTACGTTGATTTATTAAAAAATTGCCACCAATCGAGCTCGTCAAAAAGTGATAAATCCGATTCGAAATTTGTGTGTCATATCAACTTATTGCAAATATCGGAATTTAAAAAAACAATCTAGATTTATGATGCTGTCATCAAAAATCGAGTTTGTCAAAAAATGATTACTTCAATACAAAATTCGAGTGTCTTTATAATATTGTTTAAAAAATATCATAATTTGAAAAATCTTGTGGAAATAGTTGATATTGAACTGATAATAAAAGGAATGTTTATTTACAATAAAATTGGTGCGAATTTATCCAAGTTAATGTGGACTACGACTAACTCGGTTAAAGGGAAGAGTATAAAAAAGGAAAGATGGAGAGTCGGTATAAATCTAATGTATTTAACAAATACAAAGCTTATACGAGTACACAACATACATTATAATTAAAAATCTTAAAAAAAACTTAAAGAGCATACTTTATGGGAATGAAAGAGTTAGTGCTTAAAAAAGTCCTTAATCGTGTTTTACATTACTTGGGGGCTTTTCTGCAGCAATGTTTCACCATTTTTCAAGGGATAACAGGAAGGCTGGTGTAGCCTCTTCTTGCTGTTCTATGTATTCAATAGCACTTTTGATAGCCTTTAGTCCATCTGTATGAGAGATTTTTATATGTTGATTTTCATTTTCACTGTCTTCCTCATCTTTTCTATATTCATTTTCATTATTAACGATCATTTCATCGTGGAAGATAAAATTCAGACTTTTTTTGCAGTAGTTATAAAAATAAAAAATAAACTTGAAGGAAAAAAAAACATCCTTGAAATATTTGATAGCTCGGTTAAAGCGGAAACTCGGATAATTGGGGCTCTACTGTATTATATATATATATAAGTAGGGCCCTATAAATTATGCGGAAATTTTTTAAAAATTATGCGGCTAGGATGCGGCGATTTTTAAAAATTATGCGGCAAGGATGCGGTGTCTTTTAAAAATTATGCATATCGGTTGCGAATGACCCAGAAAACAATTGAAACTGAAAAAAAAATCTCTTAAAAAAGTTCAACTTTCTTTCCTGTTTTAATAAATAAAAAAATTTCAATGAATACAGTAAATATTTCAACTAAATTACCTTCTTATGCATTGTACATCCATTTTCTACATCAGAACAATTATTAAAGTTTATTAAAATGGAGAGAAGTTAGTCCAGAAGCTGCGTTTTCTTTCAAACTCTGTCTTTGTTTTGTAAAAATTTGGCCGTAGCAGGATACTGCTCTTTCACAATCTACTGAATTAGGAAGCACTGAGAGCACTTGTCTTGCCTTTTTTGTAAGTTCTGGAAATCTCTCTGAGACTACCTCTGAATTCCAGAATCTAATTATGTCCTGGTTTGAACATTCTTTTACATATTCTTTGTAAGCAGCATACTCGAGTTTTATATCTTGACCACTCATTCCTGGAATATTCTTGAATACATCGTCGTCTTCAATATTGAGGTTGACTATTTGTTCTGGATCGAAAACTCGAGCAGTTTTCATGAAGTTTAATGCAGGTTGACTAAACTTGGGCCCGCGTTTTTTGAATACGTCTAGTTCTGGAGAGTAGTAAGTATTCAACTTTGCAATTGTTTTGTGAAACACTTCTTGAAGAAATACGTTGCGCGAATCTTTTCGTGAGTATGATGCCTGAGAATTACATCGAAGTTTAGACCGCAGATCAAAAATCTTATTGTAAGCTTTATGAATAGATACACCACATGTTTCGAAAAAGAGAAGAGTATCCATTAATAACTGAGCGTGTTCTGCAATGAATTGAAAATCTTTGCAAACGTACTTGCTTTCCACCAAAACTTTGCACTGATTGAGACAAGCAGTGTCAGGAGTAAGGTTTATTTCACTGCTAAAAAATTCTATGTAAACATTACAATATTCAGCATGATATTGCACTGATTTAAACCAAGAATTCCACCGTGTCTTTATTGGTACTGGACAAAGTTTAGCTTTCTTATTGTTATCCGTTAAAAACTTTAAATAGCGGCGCTTTCTTGCAGGACAATGCTTGAACAATTTCTTAAAGTTTCCTGTGAATTTGTCAACCTCTGAAAAATGTTCACGCCACTGATCAGAAGCTAAATTAAGAATGTGAGCATTGCAGGTCATGTGCACTGAATTGGGCAGTAGAGTACGCAACACTTCCTTGTATGCCCGAGTCATGTAAGTTGCGTTATCTGTTAAGATTGCTGAAACTTTGTTGAAATCAATCTCCATATTTGTCAAGCACTGCACTACGGCTTGAGAAACTGTAGTCGATTGTACAGCTTCAAGATGAATGCTATCAAGAAGATAAGGATGCATCATTGCAGTATCTGTAAATTGCGGGACAGCTAAAATATGTAAAACATAATTGTCTTTATCATCACTGCCTTCATCGAAGCCGATGCAGAGTGAATCAGTAGTACGAAGAATTTCTTTCAATTCATTCTTCTTTACTTCAAATACTTTTGGTAAATAATTTTGGCGAAGAGAATTAGCACAAGGTAAAGCACCTGCACCCGAAATATTTTTCGTCAGAAAATCTCTCATTTTGGGGTGATCCAGTTTTTCAATCGGAATATTAGCACTCGTAAATGCGTCAACAATTTCAAAGTTTAAAAGATTGCGCATTTCAGCACATTCGGTTTTTCTCTTGAACATTGATGACACGGTTGCTTGTTTTTTTTTCTGCACTTCGCTGTCCTCTTGTTCATTTTTTCTTTTATTTGTTATGTGACGATTACTATCCAAATGCTTATCGATAACACACTTTCTTGTGTGATCCACGGCAATATTACACGAGGTACAGAACATTATTCCATCCGAAGCGTGAAAAATACTCTGATATTGCTTACATCTATCCTGTGCAGAAATATGGATGGCATTTTTTTTAATTTTAGATAGAGACATGTTTACAGTGACTATTTGTGTGGAAATGAGTTAAACTAATTTCAAATCAATAAATGAAAAGATTCGCATGCATACTCGAAGAATGAATAAAGCGGAATGCATGGCCCTCAAGCAATATCTTGTGGAGTTCCAGGAACTACAAAGAAAAGAGGTGGGACTGGAGTTTGGGGGAGGGTCATTCTTCCCCAACTTTTTAGCTCTGTGGTCTATACCATAGAGGTGACCTCTATTGTCTATACACCGCGAAAGCTGTTCAACCAGCTTCCTATTGAAGATAATGGCGACTGATAAGAAGCTATGTGCCGGGGGGGGGGGGAGATTCTTGGAAAGAACTGACCACCTGACCAAAAAGATTCTTGGAATTGAAAAAGAAGATATATTTCAATTGAAAACAAACCCTTAAGGAGAAATTTATCTGGTAAACGAATACATTTTGCTGAAAAGTAAAAATTATACAGATATGCTGCAATTACGCGGAAAATTGTAAATTATGCGGGTTTCCGCATCCTCCGCATCTTCGCATAATTTATAGGGCCCTATATATAAGCACACCGGACAAAAATCGCCCTTAGAGAAATCATGAAAAACATTGTTTAATAACGTGTAACACTGCCCCTGGTTTTGATGACTGCCTGGATTCGGTTAGGAAATGAGTCTATCTGGTTGGTTTTGCCGGTACGTCAAATCTAGTTTAAGTCACTCACTGAGAATTTGATCGCGAAAGTGCAACAAATTGTGAGGATGCTGGTTTTGGCGTTTTACCCGTTGTTCCAACATGTCCGACAAATTTTCAATGCATTTCAAATCAGGTGATTTTGCAGACCAGTTGAGATGTAATTGAGTGTCTGAGTATTTATAAAACCAGTCACATGTTCTTCCAGCCAGATGAACTTTGCTGTTGTCATCTTGAAAAATAAGGGTATTGACAGCATTCTCTTAATGAAGATGTTGACTGAAAGGCAACACCTGGTCATCCAAAATGTTCAAATAAACACGTTGGCTCATGCTAGTGGCCAGTGCAGTGAGGGGACCCAATACATAATAAGAAAAACGCCCCCAAAACATGACAGATCCACCTTCGACTTGAACCTGACCTTCCGCACAGTCAGGATGAAATGTTTCATCTGCTCTTCGTAGCCCTCGATGACGTGCTTCTTTTGAATAAAGGCAAAAATGTGATTCGTCAGACCATATTACGTTATGCCAGTTAGTAACTGTTTACATTCGGTGACTTCTATCCCACTGAAGTGGCGCAGCTTTATTTGTCTGTGTGAGCAATGGCCTCTTACGACATGTTCAACTCCAAATGTTCATTGCATGTACCTCTTTCGCATTAATCTCTCACTAGCAGGATGGGATGGACCTTCATTTACAAACTGAAGCAATTCCTGTCGGGTTTGGAAGCGATTTTAATTGACAGGTCATGAAACACCTCCCCGGTCCCTTTCATGCAGGATCTTTTTCCGACCACAATTCTGACAATGTCTTTCGTGACAGCGTGTGTCACACCACTGCTTGTAGACACGTTGAACAGTACGCATCGAAACACTAACAAATCCAGCAACTTCATTCACCGTATTACCATGGGCATGGCCAAACACAATTGCCCCTTTTTGCCCCTCAGTCGCATCCTTACACTTACCCATATTTTCTCATAATTTCAGGTTAAAACAAAACTATCTCACTGATGGCTTCTTGCCTTTGATCACGTTGAGGCAGTAAACCACGCAGTTGGGCACGTAACTTGACCAAATCGAATAAATATAATAATGTTATAATGCGTCAACAATGTGGTGTGGTCGGTGTGAGCCAGGGCAGAAATTGTATCAACCAGCCACCTCTGATATTTGAACTCGAATCACCTTATTAGGAGGTGCTCTATCCCCTGAGTCATCACCACTCAGATATTTAAATTGCACTAAGTGCAAAAATCTTGATATTTTAAATATATTTTTTATGGATTTTAAGGCACTAAATTCGAATATGATATTTATCGTGTCCGCCTACTTTACTTAAGTGTTTTTTTCCACATTTTTTCAATTAATTTGTTAATTAATAAATGCACAGTAAGAGTGAGTTATGTCATAATTTTCATTATAATTTTGCCTTTAAAGAATTGATAATTGAAGTAGTATTTTTAAAAATTTTATTTTGATTTTAAAGAAATATGATAATTACGACTAATATTCTGGTAATGAATTTGTAAATATATACATCATTTAGCAATATGGAATATATAACCTTAAACTAATCAGTATCTATCATGCAAAACAGAATTTTTTTTATCTCTATTAAAATTTTATTTTAAGACATTTAAATCATAATTTTATCGATCTAATTGTTTTCTATTTAATATAGCGTATTATAAAATATAAAGTTAATTTATGGCTAAAAGCAAAAATAAGCTAATAAAAAATAGTTCATTAAAATTATAAACAATTTTTTTTGTATGAAACTAACGAGTTAAAAATATTTTAATGTAACTGTGTATTTATATTGAGTAAGCACAGTGTTACTTGCTTACGCGCATTGGAAATTAAAATAAAATGAATCTTGAAATTCTCTTAATTTCCCTCAGTTTGAAACAGTATATTTGTTAGAGAAAAAAAACTATTTACTTAACAATTACTTTGATTTACTTTTATAGTGGAAAATATTGATCCGAATTTTTATTATTTATTTTTAATTATATTTACTAATTACAAAGTAAACTTAGTGCAATGTACAATTTTAAGTTTCTTAATGACAAAAGAAAACAAATAAAAAAAACATTTAAAATTAGAAAAACAAACATGCATAGTATCCCACCTGATCACTTATTAAACATATATATATATTTTTTTTAAATTGTTCTATAAAGTATTTTAAGTTACAGTATAAACTAACCAGGTTTTTTAAGCTTTATGATTTAAATTTTAAAAATTAATCTCAAACAAATAAATTCGCAATAAAAAAAAATTGATTGAAATATAATGAAAGTTATGTTTTCTTAATTAGGGTCAATTTCACTTATATAAGACAAAACTACATAATTAAATTTTTATCTGTTTAATTAGGAAGAATGCAATCCTTACTTTATTTATTTACCCTTATACATCTAAGCACCATTTATACGTTACTTATTAATATTTCGTTTAGTCATCCCAATTCATTCATGATCTTTCTTTGTACTCTTTTGATGATGTATTGCTTTAGTAAAAGGATTACTCTAGTAGATTAGGAGAAAAAGTGCTTGATAAATGAGTTTTTTCTAAAAACTTTAAAGCAATAAAAGGATGCGTATGTGTAGTTTTCATATGTGGAAGTCAGATTTGGTCCTTTGTATCTAATTATCTTCTTGGTGTCATATCTTATTGGGTCAGACTTTATCAACTTCATAAGGGCTGAAAAATTTTGGTCTCAGTTTCACTCCTACTCCAAATTGGGTTTTCTTTATCGCTACTTTGTCCCCTATAGTGCATTTCTTGCTTCTTTTTCCTGTTTGTTGTACTGTTTACTTTGTTCTTGCAACTTTATAATATTTGATTTGGCATCTTCTGTCATTTGTTGCTTATTCTGTTGTGAATTTTCTTCTTCAAGAATTCCTTTGATTCTGATATTTTTATTTTTCATTTGGTTACCTGTTAAAAGTTCAAATGGTGTATATTTGGGGACTAGTGATGTCACTTATTGTATTGATTATAAATGTTCATACCATTGATTTGGATTTTCAAATGAGAGACTGATATTAAAATATTATCTCTATTCTTGTAAAGGTGGGTAGATAAGTGGCACTTCTGTCCCTAAGTGATGGTACTTTTGTGTCTGGAGTGCTACACTATTTTATATTAATACATTTATGGTAATGAATATTTTACGTTTATTTCATTTATGATAATTTATTTAGTTTAACTTCTGTTTTTGTAACAATTTAAAAGACTAACTGATTTTTACTTATTTTAATAAAATTTCACTGAAAAACATCTTTTTTTTCACAAAAAATTTCTATTAATTTGTTTTCTGATAGCTATAAATTTGAATTGATGAGAAATAATTTTTTGACAATTATTTTAGTTATGAGTTTGAGTCTCAAATATATGCAATAGCTCTCATGGTTTTGAAAAATTTCTTAGAAAAAAGATTTTTTTTAATTAATTTCTACTCTTCTAAAATAAAAAGGTTGCAAGCATTAACGAACAGTGATTCAAACAGAGTTTAAAAAAATCATCCCAAAAACTTTTGCTTTAATCATTAGATTTTCTAATACAAAAGCTATTTAAAATTTCATTGAAGAATTTTAATTTATGATTATTTTCAATTTATGTATAATTGTCTATAAAAAATATATATTTCTGCCTCTGTTTCAGTATTAAACTGTTTGCATTGTAAAAAATTTATGAAGCCAATAATTTTTGTTGTTGATTTTAGTTACAAGATCATGCAACTCTGCTGGTTGCCTGCATCGCTAAGGCCGACGATCCAAAAAATCTCCACCCTTCTTAACTATTTATATGACAATAGAGATGTCTTGTCTGAATCTTCCGCATTTGAATCACGCTGGAACTCCCTTCAGCCAGTTCTTCGAGAGCACAATTTACAAGGCCCTCCTCCAAACATATCACTCCGATTTGAAAGTGACTTCATGCCCAAAAGTGATTCTTCCAGCATGAAATCCTCTGATTTCGATCCTGGCGCATACGGAGATAAATCACCTTCTAGTGGCTCATTTTCTATGGGCTATGATGGTGAGCTCGCTCCCGACATGTCACCCAGTCTATTAAATCTGAGAGGAAGCATTGAAGATTTGGCTGATGAAAACACTCCCAACGGTGAATATGACACGAGTGCCTGCACTTCTGAGCCACTGAGCTTAGAAACTCTTCCCGCTTGCAGCGAAGTCTCCGATTCAGATGCCTTTCAACTCCGAATTTCCGAAGCCATACACGACTTGGATACAATTCTGGCTGAAGAAGTGACTTCTTCAGAAACTTCTAAATGCAATACACCAGAAAAGAAACCCTCCCTCACTGGAGAAAATATCCCTCTCTCTGGTGAATCCAAAGAATTCGAAAAAACCGGGGATAATAATTGCCTAAAAAATACTGTATTACAGTGTACTGTGAATGTTGAAGAAACTGTGAGTTCTACACATAGTGAGGCACCCACAAACAGTGATAATAAAATCTTTGTTGAAAATGATTGATGTGCAATATAATTTTGAGTGTTAATTGGTTGAATGCAAATTAGAGATTGCTTATATTTTACTTTTTATTAGCATTTTGTAAAAAATATATATTTTCAATATTGCACTGTTGTTGAAATAAATAGGATAAAAATTTGTTAATTTTTTATTAAAATACCTTATTTTTAAAAAAAATAATAGATGCTATTTTAATAAATAATGGTAGGTTTATCAAAAAATGTGAACCCAGTTACTTGGTAAAATCTTTTACTCTTTTTCATATTTAATTGTTTTATCTTAAAAAGAAATGTTTCTATTTTAATATTTAGATGATCTTTTTTTATTTTGAATGCAATTTTTCTTTGTAATAGAAATTAAAAATGGTTGAAGTATGAAAAAAAAAGAAAAAATAAGAAAAACAAAAATGTGAATGAACAGAAGATTAGCCTTCAAAAAATGGAATTTTATTGTTATATGATAAGAATAAATAACTTAATTTGGCTTTCCATTTTAATTAAGCTGCAGTGGAATAATTTTTAATTTTAACTGAGTTTTTAATCAATATAATCTAAATGTACTTCTGAGTGTCTGTTTTTATCAGATTACACCTGATAACTAAATCAAAATTGCCGTGTAAACCAAAAATGAGAAATATCTTAGAATTGCAAAAATTGGATAATTTTCTTCATCAGTAGTGATTATAGGATAAAATACAATAATGGAATTCCCAAATAAAAGATACACTTTCTGGAAAGTTGATTTAGACTAAAAAAAAAAAAGAAAGTATTTTTTATGAAAACTTTTCTGTCCGCAGACATACTTCAGCGTGAAAATCCTGCATTCAAAGATAAATTTTTGAACATTAAATTTGCATTCTTTTATGACCCCTTCAGAACTGTCCTCTTCACAGTGTGAAGCGGGATCTTTAACGGCACAAGATCCCACTGTGGTACTCTCGTATTACGTGTACTTCAGTGCGTGTACTCTCGGAACATGGGGAAAGCGTTTCTTTCTCTTTTCGCAGTTCTTTTAATAAAGGAGAGTCGTAAAATTGTTCAAAAACAAACTAAAGCAGAATAGGGGACAAATCAAAATGTAGACAGCTATTCCAGTGTGGGATTTTAACATAACGCAATTCACTGAATCACAATGATGCACTCGGTTATGGAAATTGGGGAATTGTTGAACAGAATAATTTTCAGTTTTTTTTAGGCACTCATAGCAGTAGCTTGAGAAAAGTTTTTTATGGCATTCATTCTTGTGATAGATGTCATACTGAGCTCTGTTTTTGGTTACGAAATCAGTACTTGATATTTTCTGTACATTTTATGCTTAACAACTTGTTTTGAATCCTTTTTTAAACGTTTGATATTTTATACTTCAAAATATTTCTTTTTTAATTCTCTAGATTTTGTGCTTTGTATTCCAAGTATTACCATGTTTTTTACTGTTCTAGTTTCATTTTGTGCCATGGTTCACATTTTTACTATTGAGACCGGAAAAAATTTATTTACCTAATTCTGAGAGGGGAACTTTTTACTGGTTCAAATGCAGGATGATAAAAAAGCAATAAGGGCTAGTTCTAATTGAAACCAAAAACTAGAACATTGATTTTAAGTACCTAATCAATTTAATTTTATCCTTTTATAATGAAGTTTTGTTGTGTTGTATAATTTTTAACTTAGTACTTTTATTAGTATATTACTTATTTTTTAACTGCAAATTCTTACATAATTTTAATATTATATACCTCTATCAAATTAAGTAGTATATACACCTCAATTACGTTAATTTAAATTTCTTAAACTCTAACTGTATACATTTCTGTGTTGTGCTAATTGATAGTAAATTTGGAAAGTTGGCATCTGTGTTTTTTTGTGGAGTGTTAAGTGTCAAAACCATTTTAAAAGAAATTTACAAGTAACAAAAACATCTTATTGAAACAGAAAGAGATGATTTTGATGAGAAGAGATTAAAGAATAGGCATACAACTTGAAGAGAATATATTCATGTGATTTTTATGCTACATACTTCATTATTATAGAATTTCATTTGATATAATTGCTGAGCTATAAGTATTGTTTGTAAAGCTCTTCCGTCCAAACATTTAATTCTGTTAATTGAAAGTATTTGTCTTTCTGTTTATTTATCTTTCTGTTTATTTGTCTTTTTGTTTATTTTAACTGCATACATTATGCAGTTACTATAAAGTGAGTACTATATATGATTGTAACTTTCTTATTAACTTTAATCTATTCTTCTTAAGGTTTCAAATACTAATAATAACTGCCTTTCTCTGTTCAGGTTAAAGGATTTTTTTGATTAATTTGCTGTGACAAAAGGCATTTCTACAGATAGTTTAAAAATAACATTCGTTACAATTTGGGACTGTAAAAGAAAGCCTATAGTGAAAACCTATGATAAGTTCACCGCTTGTGTTTCATTGCATTAGTGGTAAACTTATAGAAAACGGATCATGTTATTCTTATATATTTATTACCATCAGTGTAATTTAATTTTTTTAACATGGCATTAGTATCATGTTTCACAAATACTACAATGTATATTTTTAGGAATGAGATAAATTTCAATTTGTTGCATAATTTTGCTATTTAACTAATTTGCTTAAAAATCCTATTAGTAGTGCAAGCGAGGTGTTTATTATAATTACGTTCTTAAAATATCAGTACACAAAAACGTATACAATTATAAACAATTTATTATTATACTATTTCATCATGTTAAAAACTATTCTGTTGCGCTTACAGCCATATTGATTGCAATAATAATCTCTTATTAAAATAACCCTAAAACAATCCCTTAATAAATTGTTTTTCCTGATTAACATAGAAAGATTTAGAACATTCCATAACAGTGCTGGTCAATGTATGAGGTGGTCAGATAAGATAAATTACATTCTTGATAACTGTGGTCAACTCAGGCTAGTAGGTTTTACTTTGTAGGTTTTACTGTTTTATTTAGTAAACAGCAAAAGTAAATTTAATGTTGTAGAAAGAAAGTAGGGGAGTGTCGGGTACCCCCGCCCAGCCGGTACCCTCGCCCACTGTCAATTTCATATGTATAGAATATTTTTTCAAGTCAATGGGCCATCGGACATTAATTGTCATATTAAAAGAAGATTATTTTCAAAGTTTCAAGTATTTATGCAGCTGGTAACAGGGTAAACAATAGTTTTGAAAATATGTTGAATACAGTAGTCATGAAATTAAGAAAAATTGGTTGAATGTTTCGATTAAACTTCATTTTAATACTAAAAAATTAATTTTTCTATACGTACAGCATTAAAGTATGTAGTCTTAAGTTTAATTTGCACAAAGAAAGAAGTTTATATGTGAAAAATTGTTCGAGTAATTACAAATTTACAAAAATATTGGATTTCGGGTATCACAGCCCAATTTTATTTCGTCAATAAGTGTACGGCTGCCAAGATTATTATTTTATTGCTTCAAATTTAAATGTTATATGCATTTTTAACAACAAATATTGTTGTTATTAAATGATAGAATTCACTAAAAGTATATAAATATGTAATAAATAAAATAATTTTGTGATAAAAATGATAAATGAGGTTTATCTATTGTCAATACATTGGTCATTTTCATTTACACCTGAAAAAACAGTAAAAAAACATAATTTTTGTGACTGGTCGGGGCTACCCGACACATTTTGAAAAGAGCTGAAAAACATGCTTTTTTAAGTTAAACTATTCTTTTTTTGGTTTATTCTTTTTGCATTATTTAAGTAGATGATAAAACAATAGAAACATACAAAAATATTGATTATTACTCAATATTATACAGAAATATAAGCAATACTCCTTAAGTGGGCGGGGCTACCCGACTCTCCCCTACAACTAAATTTATTATCAAATCTCTAATACTTTACTATAAATTGCACTTGAAAATCTAAATCACCTATATGTTCTCTATATTTTGTATTTGTGTTATTTATCTAGCATAAAATACTACTATGTATTTTAATCAAAATATTACATTTGATTCAAATGTTATAATTTTTACAACTTTACAAAAAAAAAAGCTATGCCATATCAAACTTATTTCAGAGTGTATTATTTTAGCTGTGATTTATTTCTACTCTTTTATGCCCATAAAAACTGATCCACCCACAAAAGGGAATTTTCACTGTGTAAGAACTCTCGGGGCGATTCTTCACGTTATTTATTTGTCAAAACTTAGTAATCCTGTAACGATCCAATTGTCTACTTTGTGAACCATTCTTCCACTTCAACTTGATTACAGTTCTTTCCTGTTCTCTTGTTTATTATTCAGAGGGGGTGTATATTCACACACAGATCATGGGATACCATTAGCTCTACCGGTTGCATGGACTCAACAGGTAGTTGGAACATACAGTTTCAATAGATGTTCATAATTGCGAAAATGATGCGGATTTTGTTAATCTTTCAATTCTATCCCGTGTCGGCTAATAGATCTAAGTGGCCAAACGATTCGCTGTCTGACAATTCTATGTAGTCAATCAGTGCGTGGTAGGAGATTGTACCTGTACACTCTTAGGAATTCCGAAATGGAATGTCTAGCTGTTAAATCTCGTCTTGCGATCACATCAGAAACATTCTTAAGATGAATAAACTGAACCACATGTTTGCATACCCCATGAGTTTTCTTACCTCAGTGTATATTGCAGTAAATTTCCATATCTCTGTATGTTTGTTGGTCATTTTTAGACTCTCTGAAAATCTGTGATACAAAATAGAGCTAACAAAATATTTTTGTACCCATTGACCTATTTCATTAATATTTTAACATTGATATTTTTGTACTTACTTATGAAATTTCTTTGCTTAAAAAATTAATTTTAGCTATTTATAATAATTTTCAGCCATTTGTATTATAATAAACTAAAAGCCAGCTTTACAATTAATAAATGTTTAATTCAAATCTTAAAGGGGTACAAAATATTTATTGGTTTTAATATGTTTTTGTAACTAAAGTTTTCCTTTTACCAAATAGTGTGTCAAATGTTTCCCCTTAATGTATATTATTACATTTGAGTAATCTTAAATATAAATTATGTCAAGCTTTTAAATTTAAGCATGTTTTTAGTTTTCACACGAGATAAATTTACAAGATTTATTAAGCACGTTTTACTTCTCATATTATATATTCTTTATTTAAAAATCTTCAATAGTTCCATATATTTATGAGAAAAAATAAATAAATGGCTGGGATTTTAACTCAATAAAAAAAAGTTCCTAAAGTACGTATGCTAAAGTAAAAAGATAATTTATTTAATAATTCTTTATATTTAATTGCAACCCTTGAATTCCCTATTGTTGTGTTTGGGTAATTCATTTCCAAAACGGACATAAATTTAACATTTCTTTTCACATTAAATTGTAAGATTGAATTTCAGTTGTCGTTAATTTATCAAATTTGTTAAATTATTTGTTGTGTATATGAAATAAAGGATTGTTATTTTCTGAATTGTTTTGTTATTTAAAAGTTGGTTGATATTTCTTTAGAATTTCTGCACCTTCTTTTAGCGAAGCTATTTTTAGCTATAGGATAAAATGTTGGTAGCTTTGTTAATGAAAAGCTAAGGAAAAATCATGCTCGAACCAATCATTTCAGTGTAGTAAATGGTGACTGATGCACGTTAAATCTGTCAGGTCGCAAAGTCCTCCATGTTCCCGTAACAAATCAATACCTCTGGGGGTACTGATCCACGAGTCTTCTAGATTGGTTCAAAAATTACAAGGCTACGGATTTGAACATTAGTAGTAGTAAAAAATTGGGTCAACGACGGATATAAAATACTTTATACAGATCGCAAATTTGCATCTTCGAGTTGAATAATTTTACTATAACTGCAACCTCATTGGAAGCCGCTCGGTAGCTTAAAATTTAGAGAAAAAAGAGAGTGTCAAATAATAATTAAAAATGGAAGTGGATACTTTTTCAACTCAATTTCACAAAAAAATTATTTCGAAAGTCAGTGGGGGGAAATAAATTTCTTGAGTTTGATTTTTCTAGAAAAATTAAGCAATATTTCATCGAAATCAGAATACTTCGTATATTTTAGTAAAAGCAAAAGTTGAACAAAATTGGTCAGAGAAATGGCTAGATTTTAGAAATATCGACTTCTGTGAATTTTTATAACTTAGAACCTGTTGCTTCAGATTTCGTTCAAATTTTATATTTTGTCATTTAGTTTAATTTGCATACCTCGCGATTGGCGATCGAAATGGGCTGCAGGTGGCGTAGAGCAGAACTCGCAACCTATGACAACACTTCGCATGCTTTCACTATTAGTGTGTGGACAGTCATAGGAGAATTTCTGTCTTGAATAGAATTAAAACTTTTAAATTAGGAAAACTATATGGAACTGAAAACTACATTGAACATAGTTCTAAAAGAAAACGTGGAAATTTAAAAAAAAAAATATTTTTAACATATATGCCAAAAAGGAGAAACTATCGTGGTACAATCTATACAACTGAAAAGAGGGGAGGGTCGAGTTATGGAACCGGTCTTCTTCCCACATGGCGTATTCGAGCGATAGTAAATTAAATAATAAAACAAAATAATTACAATTTTTTTTTTACTATGTTTGGATTAATAAGTTTTTATAATGGAATGCAAAACGTTTTCGACTGGCATAGAAAGTTTTCGAGACATCATTGGGGCCAACACATTCTCTAGATCTGAGCTCTTATTTGATGGTCAATAATCAATTTAAAGGTGAGTTCTTGTGTCTGAATTCGTAACTTATTATTTAGCACTAATAACCAAATCAATCTTTGATGGGCAGGGAGAGCCTGAATTGTAGGGCATTGGGGCCCATCTCGAAGAGGTCGTGACTTCGATCCCCGCCGGCCGAAGACTCCTCATGTTATAAATAGTGACTGGTGCACGCTAAATCTGTCAGGTCACAAAGTCCTCCATTTTCCTATAACAAATCATACCTCTGGGGGTCCAGAATTGGAGGATTGATAGTTCTCTGGTTCAGGTCAAAATTACGATCCGTGGATGTATGAATGGGTCCACCCAATAAACGGGTTGAGACGTATGTGTGTGGCATAAGTCAAATTCTTGGCGCTACTGGAAATGAAAAAGAAGCTGCCATCCGACAACAGCAAATGAATATGATTTTATGGCTTATAGCGTCCACGATAAAAATCTGACTTCCATAAGTTCTGTGTTTTAGAAATGTATGGACTTCATAATAACAAGCTACTTATTGATTGGTATATTATTTTTGATGTGTAATTAATTTTGTTTAGTAGATAATGATTATGTCATCTATGATGGGACAAATAAAATAATGTGCACTCCTGATATTTGCCTGATTTCAATTTTATTGCGCAGTTAATGTTAAATAAATTTGAAATTTTACCTATTATAAATGAAATACGACTTATTTAAAGTAATTTGCTTCCTCACATCAGCCCTTTGATTAATTATTTTTGCTATTGATTTTAATGGCGATCACAATTTACTAGTTGAAAAAAAAATGAATTTGATACTTTAATGCTGAATTTAACGCTGATAAGAATAGTTTAAATATTTATTTAATGTATTGTTGATTGTCATAATTAATATTGCCATTTATTGTCATTATTTTTATTAATCTTAACCAGCTGATTGATCCATTACGATATTGTGACTGAGTTATTTGGCTACAAACTTTGTGCCGAATCCTAATTAAACCTGAAAACGAGCCATTAACCTGTTTAAATTGATTTCCCTGAATGACCCCCGCTCCCTGTACACTTCTTCTGCACCGCCACCATCCTATACCTTACAATTCCTAACATTTTATAATTTTTACATGACCCTTTTTATTTCTTTAGTCGCTACATGAAATAAATATGGAAATATTGTTCCCGCCATCTTACATTTTATCTAGTCCCGCAGTGGACTGATCGTAAAGACACAGTTCCCAGTAGAACTACCAAAGCAGAGGAACAATTCCTTCTGCAGAGAATCAAAATCGCGATGTCTTCGGATCATCCTCAGGGATGTTTCCCAGACCGTCACAGAGAGTTCTGCTCTACGCCACCTGTGACCCATTTCGATCGCCAATAGGCGATCACAACGCTCGAATACGCCAGGAGGAGACCGGTTCCATGCCTTTGGCCGTTCCCTTTTCAGTTGTAAAGGAATGTACCACGATATTTTTCTTTTTAATATTTAAAATTTCCATGACGCTATCTTTAAGAACTATTGGCGATCGAAATGGGCTGCAGGTGGCGTAGAGCAGAACTCTTTTCCTATGGCAACACTTCACATGCTCTCCCCATTAGCGTGTGGAAAGTCATAGAGGAAGGAAGTACGTTAGTTTCTCTCTTGAATTTCATATAGATTGAAATCTTTTAACTTGAAAAACTATATGGAACTGAAAACTACATTAAACATAGTTCTAAAGAAAAGTATTATGGAAATTTTAAAAAATATTCTTATTAAATAAAAAGGAAAAATATTAAGAAAAGGGAAAATATCGTAGTACATTCCTATACAACTGAAAAGAGGAGGAGAGGGAAGGGAGAAGGGCTAAAAGCATGAAACCGGTCTCTCCCCAGATGGCGTATTCGAGTGTTGCGATCGCGAATGTTTAATGCAGTTTTTAGTTCCATATAGTTTCCTAACTTAAAAAAGTTAAGACTATTTGAAAATCAAGATAGAAACTAACGTATACTTCCTTTCTCTATGACTCTCCACACGCTAATGGTGAAAGCATGCGAAGTGTTGCCATGGGTAGAGATTTCTGCTCTATGCTACCTGTAGCTCATTTCGATCGCCAATTGCACAGTTTGTTTTTGCTATACGTCTTTTTTACTAGAGCCTTCTAAAACGAATAATGAGATCCGCTTGGTGAATCTTCGAAGTCGGGCGTAAAGAATTTTTTTTACAAGTGCACTTTGTTGGTGTCCAAATGCAACCAACTCTTTTAGTAAAAAATAATACATTTTTACATCATTAAATTCACTGCTTAATATTGAAAATATATTCTAATTAGTAAAATGCCTTTAAGATCTTTTGTTGCATATAGTGGCCTGCAGTGACGTAGTTTTAATGTATGCGCGAGGGGGTTACCGGCCATCTCCTTCTAATATACATTTTTTGTAATTTAAATATATATAAATACTTAAATTACAAAAAATGAAAACTTCTTTATATCTACACCCTACTTACAATATTCAAGTAATGTTTCATTTCAGAGGGAGTTTTGTCCCCCAAATCCTCCTCATAACTACGCCACTCCTGTGCTATAAAATACGAGCTTTTAACAAAAACCTTTTTTCATGAAATTTTCATCTCAATAGATATTAAATTGCATGTGAAAATTAGTATTTGACTTGAAGCAAAACATGCAAAGTGCTATTTATGAGATAAATACAATAATTCATCTCCATTTTTTTTAAATTTTGGGACATTTTTTTAAAATTGTATGCTTGGGATCTATTTGAAAACTTTTAATGAGCACACTTAGATTTGTTGAAAAGATAGTTAAAGAAAAAATTCAGCGAGAGGAATAAACTAGTATGAATGTTTGAAAGACCGCTTTGGCTTAAATTATAAATGTTTTAATAAATAAAAAAATGTCCTTCCTTGTTTATAATAGGTATATTTTCTATTTCTTCTACTTTTATCTGAATATCTGGACTGCTAATTCTTTACATTAAAAAAAAAAATCTTGTTTTTATTTATGGAAAAAAAAAAGGTTCAACATATCCTCTGCTTACTTTTCATTATTTTATAATTGACATTTATTTTATCATACTTAATATCTTATAACATTTAATAATTAAATGTTATCTAACTGAAAGTAAAATATTATTGCATAAAAATTGAGGTCAATTGTCATTTATTAATGAATAAATTACGTTTCGATCTTGGTTAATCTTGAAAAACTATAATATAGAACAATCTATTTTCCAAACTTGCTGGAATCCTGGCGATTTTGGATCACTGTAATAATATTTACGCCAACGTATTAATATTATTTTTGGACAATTCTTGCTACAAGATTTTGACACGAAAATTTTTTATGCCTGGTTAAAACTATAGAAAACTTTCCAGCCCTCATTAAAATAAGCAATGAGTCTCAACATCTGTATGTGTTAATGAGCTCAAATAGTACAGTGATAGGGTAACTTTTCAAAAAATAACACATAAATGTTTCTTTTGATTAAAACGAAATAGCCGTGTTTCAATCTCTCAACAGGCAGGAAATTATTAGTTGCTATAAGACAAGCAACAAAAAAAAAAAAAAAAAAAGCCTTAATGTGCTTGCACCCTGACTGTTACAATTCAGATTCAAGTGAAAAAGAATTCATACAATAAAAACAAGTTAAGTTTTGAAATGTGACATTTATTTAAAAATAACTTTTAAAATATTTAAATTCATATCAGAATAAAACAAACAGTTAACAACCACACAGAAACTGTTAAAAAGACTAGATACATTTGAATAATAGCAGAAACTGGTGGAAAATATTTATTTTGACATCTATGTTTTTTTTAAGAAAAGCTCTTATTTCCATGAGAGTTACTGAAACAATTGCATTTGAAATATGATACATAAAATATTTTTCTGTATGGATGATAAGTAACATGCTACAAAAAAAAAAAAAAGGTTTAAATTAAGAAAACCATTGTAATTTTGTTAGTAGAACCCTTTTTGTAGAACATGATATAATGCAAAATATCAAAATTTAAATAGATCAATAAGAAAATAATATTGGGAATAATTTTTTTAAATGATCTATTAAGTCATTATCATTTTGAAAAAATAAATTTTTATTTATTTATACTAAAATAGAATGAATTTTTTCAATTATTTAACACATAAAATTCGAAACAATTTAAAGGAAAACTTAATTGATTATTGTTAAAAGTCTTTTAATATACTTTTTTAACATGATTATACTGATATTATGAAGCATTATTGAAATAAAGGAGATCATACTACAAGTTAAGATAGTAAAACCCCTTAAAATTGTGAAGTAGCATTGGAGGTAGTGATTTATTAAATTTTTATTAGAGTTTCGATCTATTAAACTTTTGTTTAATTCAAAGTTTAGAACTTTGTCACATTATTTTTTAATTCTAAATCTTATGTTTTTCATATGCTTAGTCTAAAACAAAATTTTATTTTTCATATAATGTATCAAAATTATTTTATACTTCAAAGTGACAAATTTTCTATTATGCATAAAAATATACAATATAATTAAAAGAACAAATTTTTAGAATGCATGAAGTGAAATGCAATTTGAACCATATTGTTTGTACTTCATACCTTAGTAAACAAAATGGATTATTGCACTATTACAAATCATAAAAATATATTTGTTTTTTACAATTGATTACAGTATGACTAAGATTTAATTCGTTAATATTCTCCCCTCAATGCATCTGAAAAATTGTTTAACAATGAGAGAACAACTATTCAGAAATATTTCTAGTCAAAAAAGTAGATTATGACAGTTGGCAAGAAACAATTAGCCAGCAATGATTAACAATAACTATTTGTTTATAATATTTCAAACAATAAATTCAAGAAGAGCTTTTCCCATTATTAAAAATAATGCAACCTTTAACAATGACACAAATGTTGCTTTTAGCATAAAGAATATTTGATATTGAGACATCATTTGGAGGATTTATAAAGAAAAACAATTTCATCAGAACATTCTTTAAACTTTGATAAACAAAAGAACATATACCAATTAACATGATCATCGAGAGAAAAACAAGTTTAGTATTCATTTTAGAGAGATTTACTTATTTTCTTACAAACCTCAACATTTAGACAGCAAATAAGACTTTCAATACAGTTTATCTATAAAACTAGCAGCCCTGTTATTATTTTCACCTTTGGTTTTCAATTCTTCAAATACACATTAATTTGTGGGTACTTCTCATAAGATATATTGAACTCTTTTGATATGTATGTAATTCACTACAAAACTTTAACACTATACTTTTCTATATTATTTTAAATTAATGGGAAAAGCTATCATTGCATAATACCCTATGTTTCGCATGTAAGAAAATGGTATTTGTCAGCAGAAATATTTCGTAAAAATTTTTTTTAAATACATGAAAAATTATTTTTAGGACTGATAAATAAGTTCACTTATGATTATTTTTTTTTATACAAGAATTAGACTATTTGCCCTTTTATTTACTTTAATCTTATTTTTGGTTAATATAGCGTGATTTCGTACATTATGTTTCTGAACACATAACAAAATCCTCAATTATTTTCCTAGAAATCTTTCACACACTAAAATAAAACTTATCTAGTAGAGTCATTCGTAAACCATCTTATTTAAACTTTATACTCGTTTTTATTTGTACACACCTAAACACTGTTTAAAAAATAATAAATTGGTTTTACATCATGTCAGTTAACATCATGAATGTCCGCACTTGGCCTTTATGATTAAAAAATATATATAGTTAAGGCATTTAAAGAAAAATTATGCAATAATTTATGTTAATTGAAGTCATTGGACAGAATTTTTCATTCACTCTAAAAGTTTTTACTGTGAGTTAAGTTTAAACTTGTCAGAGCCTAAAATCTGTGTTATGCTCCCATCTTTTTGAGACTGCCCTCATATTTCTATTGTAACAGAAGCAATTTCTTTACAAATGTTTCGTTTTCTATTCATTTACTAAAAGTAACATTTTAAGTTCAATTTTTATAAAATATATTTTAATAATAAACGAAAAGTAAAATTAAAACTGTTGTAGGAAATTACACATATATATATATAAACAAGCCTATAGAAAACCAAACATCAAATATTTAAAGTGCATTATTTTTCACTTTAAGGTCATATTTTATGGATTTTAGATACTTTGTATCTTTTCAGGACTTTTTTCAAGAGTCTTTTGGATAATCAACATCCTAGCCTTGGTCATCAGATATAATGAAGAGTACATGATCATCAAAACCTTCTGTCTAGTTATTAAAAGATGGTCAATTTAATACTCTGCATTGTATGATAAAAATGAGAAAAACATAAATACTAGATGAGTGTTTTTGAGGCCCTATCTGAATGATGAAACTTTTTAATGAACTAAAGTTCAATATTATTTGAAAAGACGAAATCACAGACAAAACATTAAAAATGAATAAAAAAATTTTAACAAATGAAGATGGCACTTAAAATAATCAGTTAATAAAGGATAATTTTTCCTACACCTGGTCTGACAAGTTTTAAGAGGAGAACAAGATAGTGTGTTGATATGGAATGGATATGCATGTTTGATGCCACATTTCATTTAATAATTTTTTTTCTCTTTTTTTTCTGAGTTTTAGTAAAAAATGGACACAAGCCAAAAGTGTAAGCTTACACATAAGTACTATAGATATATTCTTACAATGCTATCACATATGATTAAAATGTTTAAATCACTCATAATATTGACAAAATGTTAAAACTAAGAGAGCATTTTTACCCAAAATGATGTTTTAGAGAATCTAGCTCAAAAACTGAAAGCAAAAATAGTAATAATGACATTTAAAAAAACAAACATTATGGACCCTCAGGGTTAGCAAGCTTACCGCTCAACAAATTATCATACAGAAACACAAGAATAAATAATTTTATTTAAATGTGACCCCTAAATACATAATCAGTTTCATATTTAAAAAAAAAAAAGATTTATGATGAAGGGAAAAAAAAAAAAAACGTTTTACTGGTAAATATGTGTAAAAAAAATTTTCCAGGATCTTTTCTGTGGGTGAATTGGATGGCACTTAAAAATCGTTTTAAAATGACCGATTAAAATCTATATCCAGTCTCCGTGAACTTCGAAAAAGGTCTCTACTTTTTTCTTTCAAAAATAAAGCTTTTAGAGTAATAGTGCAAAAAAAGAAATTCTCCGTTCTAAAACCCAAATAGGCTACTTATGTACACATTGCGATCCTATTTGAATTTCAAAGAAGCGAACAAAAGGATTTTTCATCCCTTAGTTTGATTTTGTATTCTCTCTTTTTTTTTTAGAAACAAAAATCCGACTAAGCATGTGATTTGACATGAAAAGTCGTGCGTAGATCCCAAAAGCTACCATAAAAAACAACTCAACCCTGTCTGCAGAGAATGAGCTTGTAAATAGTAGTTGATAATAATAATATTTGTAATGCACAACTATAGTGAGCATGTATTTGGTCGAACAAAGCACACCTTTTAATATGTAAAAGGAATTCTGATGCAGTGCCTCATGACAGTGCAGAATAGCGCTCATCTTCTGAGCTCCTCCTCCCTTCTGCTGGATGCCTTTTAGCTGTCGTCAAGCATCTTTATTTTTATTTTTTCATAGAGAGGAGGGCAATTTGATCTGCCATCTATTTTATTAAATGACTGAAAGAATATGTAATTGGACTCTTTCACAAAAGTGAACACGTCAGCTGTGGGCTCACTGTGTAGCACCATCACGTCTCTGCTTCTGTTGTTCCAGTAGGCGCTCCAGGGGAGATGGCCCAGGACCCGACCACAGCGACTGGAAGAGAAACAAGTTTTATTTTTAACTTAATTTTTTTTTTAAATAAACCATCTTATGATTGAATTGATCTATACAAAAAGAGCTTCAATACTGCTAATTTCTTTTCAAAAAAGCTTAACAGAAAATTATTTTCTGCTTTTCCTATTAGCCTAAAAAACCTGATATTTTTTTTATGATTGAGGCACGATTTTACATTTACACTAATATAAAAAAGCAGAAAATTGATTTCATTGAAACTTTTTTGAAAAGTAATTAACAAGAGAAGCCCTCTTAGCATAAAATAGTTGAATTCTATTCTCATTGTGATATTTATAAGGAAAATTAATTTTCTCAACTTAAAAGTGTATTTTACAAGTTTAAATTTATTGAATTATGGGATTTTTGTGGATTGAGTGATATCCTGGTGAATAAATCGATTTTTCAAACTACTAAAATTTTACGGAAATCAGGGGATAGACACAGATAGTAAAGTCAGACAATTGTTACTGATGCATTATAAATAATGATATAAATATTAATAATTCTGTATTAATTTAAAAAACCATTTTTTATATGTTACATCGAATTATATTTGCCTTTTCTCATATTTTTTTCTGCATATAAAATTCTTTTTTCAGAAACTTTAAATTACACTAAAAAAAAATATTAAAAATAAAAAAAGTTAAAACAATTTATTTAAGATTCTTTCAAGAAAATAGAATACAGTGAAAATATTACTATATATACTATAAAGCTACAAATTCAAGATCCCAAAATATCATCAATGTCAGATTCTCCTCATTTGAGTCCTACAAAGAATCAGCTTCACCCAAAGAATTTGAAATTGCACACTTTTTAAATGATTTTATAAAAACATTTGAATCCACATGTCTAGTATTGTTTGACAGATGTCGTCAATGCAGGAATTTCCTGCTTTTATAAGATCTCCTGACTAACTGGTCCCCCACAGCATTTGTTATTACATCATTCTTTGATGGCGAATGCATCATATCCGGAGCAAAAAATAATATATTTTTAGCTTAAGAAAATTTTGAAGACTCAATATTTTTATGTTTTTTAATTTTAGAAATTTTTATACTTGGCTTTTTAGAGCAGTTGACATATACACCCTACATAACAGAAATTTGCTAAAAACTAAACTAAACTCAGCGGCGCAACAGCCCTTGAGGGCCAAGGCCTACTGTGCCCATCTCAGTTTTCTCGACCTTGGGCTTTGGGGTGCAGGAGCAGATGTTCCGGTCAGGTGGTCAGCCGAACGTGGAACCCCCAGTGTTCAGTTTCCAAGCATACTTGGTGCTCATTTATCGACTCACTGAAGGGATGAAAAGCTGAGTCAACCTTGCCCGGCCCGAGGATCGAACCAGGGACCTGTGGCACGACAGCGCGAAGCGCTACCAATAATTATATTATTGGTAGCGGTATTAACACAAATAAATGTCATTGTTAGAAAAAATACACAAATAAATAGACTAAAAAAGGCCAAAAAAAGAACAGTATTACTTAATAGGGCTGGCAAATTTTCCAACAAAAAATAAGCACCTTTTTAAGCACTCAAAAATATTTTTAAGCACTTGGCAATGTTGAAACAGCCAACCAACAAAATGGCAATGTTTAGTTGGTCCCCGTGATTAGCAAACATTCGAGAGATTTTTCAGTTCGATTTCAGGGGGTGGAAAATGAAGTCTGGAATTGAGAATCTCTTGCAAATTGCAGCAGAGTTGTTCATGAGAATGCAAGAATCGTCTATGCATTTTGCGCAATTCGGGTCAAAAATTTATATGATAAAGCACCTTTAAGGGCTTTTAAAAAACAAAAAAATAAGCACCTTTAAGCACTTTTTAAAAAAGCTATGCACCTTGCAAGGTTCTCCTCAAAGGTGGATCCAACTCAGAAAAGTCGGATTGAGCCCACTTAAAAAAAAACCATCTTTATAACCAAAAGGGTTTTTTTTCACAATTTATTATTTCCAATAAATTTTCCTTACAATTATCAAACCAAATTTTTCTTTGAAATTATCAACTTATTGTTTTATAAACTTTAACTAACTATAACAATGAATAACTTTTTATACAAAATTATATGAAGTAAATAGTTCAGTAATCTGAATTTATTTCAGCAATATGAGAACATATTTCAGTAATTAAAATTATGATAAACAAATTAGCTAAATACTTGAAAAAATTAAAGTATAGTATATTTTTGATATCTTAAAGTTGAAGGGTTTTTGAGATAACAAGTTCAGAACTAAGTACGTTCTAAAAAGTAAAAAAAATATTACTCTAAAAAGTAGACACATGAAACATAAGAATAATTACTATTAAATATGTATTGATAGTTGACTATAAATCTAAATACAACAATGAACATTTTATTTTTAAAAGTAAAACAAGAGCAATTATGCAATAAATAGAAACAAATTGGGTTGCAATGAGCTTACATTGTGATTTTTCCGAAAAAATTCATTTTCTATCTTAAAAATAATTCGACATAATAAGGTTTTACAAAGGAACCCTTTGACATAGGAATTCAAATTAACATTAGATGGATTTATAATGCCAAGGGGAAAAATACTTTTTGGACATAACTAGATTTACGAGATATTGAAGTCTGCGATATCAAGCTAGTTATCATGATTAAACAAAAATAAAAAAATATTGCTTAATTACAGTACATTACTTATCTATAAAACGAATTACATGTAATATGCATACACATATTTATTGCATAATTTATTTGTATTGTAAACTTTTCAGGGTTTGTTAAAATACATCAATGGGTATATATTAGAAAAAATCCAATATTTCAAAATAAAATATGATTTTTTAGACAAAAAATGTCAAAAAAAATTTTTTAGTTAAAAAAATATTCTGAATCATCAAATATTTGGATCCAAAATAGCCCCATTTCATATTAAGATCTCTATTATGGACCATTAAGTCCATAATTTAGAATATTCTAATAACTCAATTATTCACTGCTTATCTTACTACAGTTGGAATAGAAAGAATCTTTTCTGATTAGTTCAGTTCAATTTGCGAAATCGCTTAGGGACTCAATAGTTTCTGTTACGTTTAAATATTTCAATAAGAAATAAAGAGACTCTTCTGATATTTTCAAAAAATTGTCATAACACTTTAAGATTAAATTTATGTTTTGCATTTTAACAAGTACCAAAAGTGTAGTTCATTTAATATTTATGAATATTACTTTTGCTTGCTAACTAATGTGATAAAAATCTTGTTAATTACAGAAGAAAATATAAATTACAAAATGAACTATTTCTTAATGAAATGCATATTGTATATATTGGTTGTACATGCTATGTTCATTCAAACATAACTAATTAAACTTTATGAACACTTTTGGAAGTTCAATAAAATCTTAAATTATATACTTGGAATGCTCAGAAAACAAATATTTAAAAATCTTTTTTCATTCATTTCAATATATAATACAGATAAAAGTCGATCATTATTTGTACAATGTAAATCATAAAAAATTCCAACATTGAAAAATACAAATGAACATACCATGAGTATAAAAAGGATAAGTGCATTTCATTTCATGAACGTTTACTATGATTCTAGAAATCCTTAAATTTAAAGCAAATTATATGTTTAAATATTATTTTAAACTAATCACATAACTTATTATGCTTTACATTTTTCAAAGAATCATTTCAGTAACTTCAACATTATGCAATTTATTATACATTTAGAAGGCAAAAAAACTTGTGAGCTGATGGTAAAGTAATATCTTTTTCTTATTTTGTTTTCTGACTTTTTAATTTTGTTAAAAAATATTTTATTTTAATGATTTTTTTTCTTCACTTTTAAAAAACGTTTAAATTTTTTTTATGTTTTCTCTCTCCATATAAAATGTAATAATTAAGGATAAATAAGATTTCTAAATAATACTACAGAATGAATTATAATTTGCAGGAGTATTGAAGATGGACAAGACTGATGAATGGAAGAAGTGAATTTTTTTTTTCTTTACGAATTATCCTCTTTATTCTACAAACTCAAAATTATTAGTGATCTTGGTACTAAGCTTAATTTTTTTTCTTCATAAACCTTTTGTAAAAACAGTAGACTCGGAGAATCCTGACAAATAAGTAAACCTATTAATCAGGCCTTTTTCAAAGGAGAGACTATTCTAATGTGAGATATAATAAAACATCAAAAATCATAAAGTATAAAATATCATTATCTGAAAATAAGTAATATATAAAAATATTTCAATTCTAATTTAAAAGCTTTTTCTGAAAAAAGATCAACCATGCATAATATTAATGTAGCATCATGATTTGGATTTAAAACTATGCAGCTGTAGTATTTTTATACCTAAAAGATAAGATAATAAAAGAAAATATTCACTATATAAACTCTTTTAAAATATACATTTATTTACATTATCAATATTAATAGAGACTTATTTTTCTTATTTGCCAAAAATAGATTTTTTCCATCTTCTTATGCTACTCAGTTTTTTTATTATTTTTAATTCACAAATTGCAAATTAATATATGACTATAGAATTACTTAAATTAATAAGAAATGCTAAGTTAATCAAATTATTTTGGCATAAGATGACAGCCTAAGAGTTAATGTGTAACTTTTATAAATTAATACTTCCCTACAGCTTATATAAATTTAGCTTCCTCGGATATGTTTGGGGGATGGACATATATATTGAATTTGGTCAAAATTGCATCCGCAGTTTAGGTTTTATACGCTATTAAAGAGAATTAGTTACCCTAATGGCAACTATTTGTGCTTTAGGCGGTTTTACGACTCTGCGACAGGCGATAAAAATTGACAATGATGGACGGTGAGAAGGACGTATGAAATGGGAGATAATTATTGAACATAACATTAAATAATAATTTCTTTTCAAAAATTTTCATTCAACACAATTTTTTGATATCAAAAACTCACAATTAAAGTGTGCAACACAACTTGCATGACATTTTGTAAAAGGGGAACAGAAAATTAAAAAAAACTTGTGCAGTTTTTCGGGGTTTTTTTTTGTTTTAAATTAAAATGAGTTTAGAAAAGAGGAATATTCTCAATAAAAAGAAAACATGATTTCTAAACATAGGGTGACTTGGGGTAATTCCTCATCAAAAAACGCTAACATCTATTTTGTGAAAAAAACTATTTAAAATAGAATTTTAATATTTACTGGAAGTTTGAGGCTATATGAGATGAGTCCTATGCCAACTTTTGTTTGAAAATCTAATTAGAATTTAAAAGATTTAAAATTTTTAGTGATCAAGAATTACCCCTGGTCTTGATCATTTCTGGGATAATTCCTGATCACTTCTGGGGTAATTAATGATCACCAGCTTTTATTGTAAAGGGGCTGTTTGAAAATAATTATATAATGGTAATTAACAAATAAGACATCAAGATAAAAAAATAAACCAAAAAGATATGCTTAAGCAGCTAACAAAACTATTTATTTAAAAGCAAGAAGAACGAATAACGCTTTAAATTTTCAAAAATCTTTGCATCGTGTCACACATTTTAGGCAATCAGCCAACTCATTCTCATGTTCTTCTGAAATATAAGAGAGTTCCCACATGGGTTACTTTTGCTGGATTTTTTAACTTCATTAAGGGGAAGTGTAAAGTTAAGTAAGGTATGCCAACAGCTCTGGCAGCAGGTCTCACACTGAAATTTTAATTTTCAATCATTAAAAGAAATTCACTAATTTTGTTTTCTAGAAGCTTAGTATCCTTTTTAGGCTAATAATTTCTCACCATATTTATACTGGCAAATTTATAAACTTAAAAATTATTCTAACAATTATACTAGGCTAATTTATAAACTTGAAAATTATTCTAACGATGTACACACATAAAATTAAGGTAGAAGCAAGGTAAGACAAACCAGAAATGGTGTAAATCAGAATACAGTCTTGTAAACAGTTAAAAACAAATTTTGTTCAAAACAAAAATTCCACTTAATAAATATGAACTGTTGTTTAAGAAAAGACAATTAGCTATTTATAAGCTATTTTATATACTATTTATAAGAAGAAATTACAATGATCAGGAATTACCCCAGTGATCAATAATTACCCCATCTGTAGGGGGCAACATTTGATATAGTTTCCTATAATCAATTATAAAGTTTACAGTTGATGTGAAAAAATTAAACAAAAGCTTACACTACTTTTATGACAAAGAAAAAGAAAGTAACTCAAAATATTTATTATTAAGAGAATGAGGGGGATCTTTGTAGAAATATGCACATTTTGAAACCCATCTTTGAAATGGAAAATACAGAAAGCAGTTTAAAAGATACTTATTTTGTTAGATTAAACAAAAAATTATTATTAAGTAAATGTAGTTATACTTTAGTAAAGTGTACAAACATTCTTGTCCATGTCTCAAATTTAAAAAAAAAATAATTTTTTAAAAATAAAACTTAGGTGATCATTATTTATCCCAGAAACAGAGTGATTGTGAATTACCCCGGGTCGCCCTACCAGGTATAAAAAATAATAATAATTAAAAAAAGAGTTTTATGCAACATTAAAAAGAAAAATGCAAACCTGAATTCTGGACTGCATGAACAGTGGCTCAATGTTGCCATGCTGACCTGTTAAAAGAGAAAAAAAATTAGTTTATTGAATAGTTATAATAATAAAAGTAATTTTGTTTTTAACTATCCATGAATAATTTAAATAAGTGCATGCATAAAATACTCACAAAAGCCCATTTTATTAATTTTTTTAACATACCTTGTACAATAAGGCATAATTTATTATAATTTTAATAAATATGAAGTTATTAGGAATATTTTATAATTTCACGCTTGTTACGTTACTTAAATTTTTTTTCTCATTTTAGATTAGAAATGAATCTTATAATGTTGGCTATATTCTGAGAAGTGCCTTATTATTAATATCAACAGTTTTTAAATTGTTTAAAAATTTTAATTTCTGAAAAAGCGGTCACAAGTTTCACTGATAAAACTACTACCAGTGGCGAGTAGCAACATTTCCTAATTTTGCGCAGTAGATAAATTATTAAGAGCTAATTTTTAATAAAAGGAACAGAATTAAAAAAACAAGTAATTTTATTGTTTTTGTTTTGTTTTTAATCAATAATCTGCAGCAAAAACACAAATATTGCACTCCGTTTGCAACACCAAAAATTTCATAAATTAAATTTTTTAATTAATTCAATTTGTAGGCAGATCAGCAATGTAGTCTTTTTATTCAACTTTTTACTCTTACATATTTACATAAACCATAAATAACTTTTTTCAATAACTGACCTTCTTTAGAGGGTTGTCGAGAGACTGCTGCCATGTTTGGTGGCCAAGGGGAGTTGAAAAGAGAGTAGGTGTTGGAACCTAAGTCATGGGAGAGAGCAGAAGATCCATTGGCATTCTGAATCTGCTGCGCTGATAATGTACTC